>NW_015506005.1:595144-653083 GCF_001515645.1 Sinocyclocheilus grahami
GTATAAGAAATACATCAGACTTGCTATGTGTGTGTTAAAAAAAAAATATTAAAAAAAAATTCTATGATTTAATTTGATAAGGTTACTTTTAATCTTATAAGAAATTACATATTCCCACTTTAGGCCCAAATTATTTCATATAGTATTAATATCTTACCCATAAGCTCTACATTACTTCACATAACTGCAGAATGTATGTGCTTAGGTAGTATCACTCAGTGTTTCTTGTACTAAATCACACTGAATCACACATTAAAAAACTAAAATTAATAACCCATGACATTTCCCTTTCAAAACATGTTTTGTGCAACACTGTTTAACCTTGTTACAGAAAAAGCGGTTGAAGGTGAGCACAAAATTGTGACCTTAACAGTAAATATCATTGCACATTATTCACAGTCAATAGTTCTATAGCTTTCTGTGCAAAAACTGATAACTGGTGTGATGTTGAAAAGACGATAGAAAGACAAAATCTGCATTTTCTCAGAAAATGCCTTTTATATTTTAGAAAAAAATATAGTAGGACAATAAAAGCATGTTATAAGAGCAAGTCCAGAATAAAAGGTTGCAATCTAAAAAATTACAGTGGCAGAGAGCTTCATTTTGATGAATTACTGTCAGACATGCACATTTTTAAAAATATGTTGGTGTCTAAATTATTTACACTAAAAAATTATTGAAGCTGTAAAAAATATATATATATATTACCAGAGTAAATATTTCAAGAAAATACTATTTCAGTCTTTCTACTTGAAAATGTCATGTTTAATTCAGTGTTACTTGCATTTCATTGTAATTAGTTTTGAAATTTGCAAGCGATTTCTGAGTGAAAACTGTTTCATAATTCATCTTACACCAATTTTAATTTGTATTTGTTTCAGTGTAGCGTGACACCACTTCCAAAACCTGTACTGAAACCTCCAGACAGAAGGCCAAGGAGGCAGAACAGATGAATAGCAAAAGACTAAATAGTACTTAAAGTAATTCAATAGAAAGGAAATATGCCTCCTCATCTAATTAAATTTAAATTCATTTTGTAGTTGCTGATAGTTACTAACTATTTTAGCCAACTTTGTATTAACCTGAATAAAACATTTTCAAATAGCCTTTATTACTAAATACTGGCTTTGTTCTTAATGGTCTTACCTCACTAAATATTAATTATCTCTACTCTACTTTTTTGCCATCTGGATGCTCCACTTCCTCTCTCATTAATGTTCACCACTCCCTCCCTTGCTGTTGTATTTGCTCAGTATTAAAGCACTGTGAGTGTTGGCCAACTGTTTGTGAGTCATCTCAGTAGAAAAAGGGCAGGAAGACAATCTTATACAACCATCACTTCCCATTTAAACATGAGGTCTCAGTGCTTGGACTCCAGCTGACACGTTTTCCGTTATGCCCCTGTGAGAGATGAGGGGTTGTCAGATTGGTCCTATGCTGATATGTGTGGTAGCTTTGTCTAAACAAGTGCATTCAAAAATTAAAGGATCTCTGAATATTTGGGGATTTGTTACAACGTGTTATACATTACTTTAGAAGGCAAATCTGTATGTGTGTGTGCATTGGGAAATGCCAGGCTTTGAGTTGCACAGAGCTCAAAACTATTGAACAGAGCAAATAAATGCACAGCAGTCTATTGCTGTAGACTAGTCTTTGATCATAATTTATGGCTGCATTTAGAGTAGAACTGAGTAGAGTAGAACATTCAGCTCTTAATGGGTTAAATACAAATCAACTTTTTACTCACACTATTCTACTGTGCCAAAGCCCTGAGCCTTCAAACTTTACTTCCCAAATTGATCAAGCAAGTTCAATTTCAGTCTCATAGCCACTTCCAGCTGTGTGCTTTAGAATGATGGAGATCTTAATTTAGTGAAGAGACTCGTAAAAAAATTGACATGAAGGAACTCAAAACACACACAGAACTTGCCAAAATGACACACGAGTTACATTCCATGAGACACAAGGTTGCTAACTGGACTAGTCAAATACAAATCATGTTAAGTAGACAGGCCAGCTTTAATAATTGATCAGGTAAACGTTAAGTAGCTCCCATTTGTAAAGCAAGTGAAAGTGACCCAGAATGAAATACATGAAGTTAATAAGTGTTGCGCTTCAAAGATTTGTCCTCTTCTTTGCTATTTGTTACTTTCAGGGCTATCTGTCAAGCTAGAGGATAAAATCAATTCTGCCTCCAACGTTGGAAAACCGAGCTATTTATCTGTTTAATCTAGAGACCCTCTCTGAGAAATTAATGTTTAAGGTTGAAACTCATAACAAATATGAGGATTTTCCTTTGTCAAAAAAAAATGTTTTTCATGGATATTTTGTTTCAAGGCAAATTACACATACGAAACCAAACACGCCCATCAGGGCGGTATCGAGATTCATCGTCATCTGAAACCACAGAGGAATTGATTTTTTATTTTCATGTTACAATGCTCATGTGTTTGAGTGTGCACTGGATGATATTCTGTCTCTCCCACTCATGTACAAATGTAATTCAACCCAAAGGTCCATCTTCCTGCTCTCTCTCCCACTCCATCCCCTCGGTTTCATCCTGGCGATAACCTTGAGAAAAAATATCACGTCGGACCATCTACGCAGTCTCCTTACTTTCTCTCCTTGTTCACCATCATGCTCCTGACCTTGCTGGTGAGCCTCAGCTTGACCAAACAAGACAAATAAGCAAAGCTTGGGAGTGACCCACTTGCACATTCCTGTTTATGTGGATTTTACAGTCTCAAATAAGGCTTTCAATTGACAAAATATATATTAATTTGTACTCTTTGTAATTTTGGACATTCAAATCACAACAGTGTTTAACTAGACAATATAATGTTTCTTCTTCCTACATTTGTGCTTATGTGTTTAAAGTGCATTGGGTTTACTGTGTATTCCAGTTGGAACTGTGTTCTCTCTTTGCACATTAAACACACTCCTGTTGTGGCAAATGAGTGCTACAGTCAGGGATTTAACTTCTAGTTTAGATCAAATAATCATGAAACAATGTGTTTTACATAGCAATTAATAACTCGTTTTGATCTCCAGAGAGTTATACTTTGGGGTTGAAAAACCATTTATAGTAAACAGCAGGGTCTTTGTGGTTTCTATTAACATTATTATATCAAAGAAAGAATTATTTGTTAATGGTGGGGCGATTCATCATTGTGTAATTTTTAGAATAAAAAAGTATTATTTATTGTACCATAATTAGTGAAAACAGATTAAATACTGTAACTCTGTCTAAAACTTTTCTAGGCTTTAGGAAATTTAATTCTGGACAAATTAAAATTCATGATTCATAAATCATAAAAAGACCAAACTGTAATCATATTTCGAATATTTCAAATATCTCATTTGAAATGCATAAATACAAAAACAGGAAGGGGGAAAAAAAGAGAGAAATAATGAAAATGAGCTTCGTTTTAAGGATGGACTGATTTTAACCACGAGTAAAAACTATTTGGAATCACAATTAGAAAATGTTTGATTTTACTATAGTTTTTTAAAATTATATTCTTTCAGAGAAAGATTAAATAATCATTATTTTTTGCCAGCAAATGTTACCACTAAGCATAATGTTTCATAATAGGCACAACAGTCTAATAGAAAGCTACTGAGAGTTTAAAGTAAAGCGAATATAGAGTGCAGCAACTAATTGGCTATACTGGCCTGAGGGAGTTCATTTTGTTCCTTCTTCCAATCTATTTATTCATCATCCCGTTCCTTCTGCCTGTCGCTCTCTTTTTCTCCCTCTCTGGCATCCCTGATCACACAGCATGCATTTCACAGTATGAAGCGAATCAGTGGTTAACAGCTATCTAAATATTCCCAATACATAAATTTAACTGCTAAATTGCTGGTAATTGGTTGTCTGCTCTCATGCAGTCTGGTTGTGAAATGGCATGGGTGACCTATTCGCTCTGTGACTGTACAATTCATTTATAGCCTGATCATTTAACACTTTTATGTAAAGAAATGTTTTATGGATACAGTTGGCACAGCTGGAGTCACATTCATGGGACCATTGTGTGGTGTGAGGAATCGACCGGTGTTTTTACTCTTTATTTTTATTTGCTTTGAATTATATGTTAGTCTGTTATGCTATAGGTACAACAGATAAGCAAAGCAGAGTGAAAATGAAATACTCTGTTTACAGATATTTCTGGATGCTAAGTCATTGAAAATAGTATTAATGCCGTCCGAGTTGTGAGTGGCAAATCAAGTTGCTACCATTCATCACAACATAATCAGGTGTCTTTATCAGTATTTACAACAGCAGTTAATCAGTGAGGACCTGAGCCTAATCAATAATCAGCCCTGCTTGCCCCATACATTTGTCTTCTTCCTACCCCACACAAACAACTTTGTATACCAAATCAGCTTGGGTTTTAAGCCTATGGATGCAGCATTCAGAGCAGAGACATATCTTCCAACTGTTTGCTTCTCCTCTCTTTTGATCTTGTTTTTTGATGACAGTAAGCTTTAGATCAAAGCCCAAGGTTTGGAAAGCTACATTCCACTAAAGGATAAACTAACATGAACCTTGATGTCGAAACATAGGAAACTCTAGACTTATCGAAGTGAAAATGTCAAGCACTGCGCTGAAATTTATACCATTCAAACAAAAGCTATGACTAAACCGTCAAAGTGAGGCTTTTGCATGAAGAGGAATATTATATGGACCCTATATGGAATTGAGAGTAGCATGCTGAAACAAGAATGTTACATGTATTTTTTTATCTTAATACATATTCCCCAAGATTTCTCCTCAAAGCTTGCCACTCTTGTGCTCTAAAAGCATTTAAATCTGAAGAGAAAATGAAAACTGGCATAAAAAATATGGTTCAGATCGAGCGCAACACCCTTCTTTGTGCCGACTGGTGGCCTGGAAGTATCATGCTATCATAAATTGAGTAAACGGCATGAATGTTTCAACTCCAAGCATGGTTGAGATTAAAATTAGTTACGACCTGTCACCCGAATATTGGTCTTCTGACTAACTGCCGATGGAGCAATATGTGATGGTTGCAGTTTAAATAAGCATCCTTCAAGGGCTGGAAATGAAACAGATGCACTGCGTTTCTGTCTCTTACTCTTGACAATAAAACACATGCATTCCTTGTAAGCGCAATCAAGCATGTGCCCACCCTTCAGCCTGCTGAAGAATTATAGGTTATTTCAGCCCATGGTCTGGCTAAATTTGCAAAGCTATGGCTGCTGTCAGGTTCCTTGTCATGGTGCGAAGTCTAATTGGGCCCAGTCCCATTTCAATCCTCCCCTCAGCTTTCCGGCAACAGTTAATAATAATTCCATAAAGTGTTTTTCATTCCTCATTAATGCTCTTGAGATTCAATTTAAATTCACCGCTACCAGCAGGCAAAGCTGGTAATTACTCCAACCACTTTTCCTCTTTTAAACACAGGGCTCTTTGTTTTGGGTTTAATTGAAACAAAAGAAGAGAGAAAATGTGGAGAGAATATAGGACGACCGTAATCCCAAAAGCAATCTAGCTCAAACCGAGCTCCTTGGAGTTCTTTATCAACGGTTCTATTAGGAAGGAGCTTATCTCACGAAATTAGCCACGGGATAATCACTCTCGTGCTTCCTGAATTATGCTAGCATTGTTCTTCTGACCAGCACTCCATCCAAGGCTAATAATTTGATTACTCTGACAGAAACAATCAATGATATCTTCCTCTCATCTTTCACAAGGCGCAAATTTAGCCATCAGCAGCCACCCAGATGATTGGTGGAGATACGACGCCAAGTTCTCCGAAACGACAGAAAGCATGGCTTCAAACACGTAAACATCATTTTTATTCACAACATTCGTAACCCTTAGAAATGGGGTGGCAAGGAAGTAAGGCATAGGCCCCGTTCTCGTATTTTTTACTTTTTACATAAAGCTGTTATGATTAAATTTTAATGGGAGAGTCTGCTGCAGTGAACCGACTCTGTGACCTTCTGAATACATTTGTGGGAGGCAGTGTGCGCTGTCTGATATGCCACTTGGTCGTCTCTCACAGCAGCCCCTCGCTGGCTTTCCTGCTATGTACAGCCTATTTCAATAGTCCCTCATTTTGTGTGATAGAAACGAGCCGTTTCGCTGATGGCGTCCGATTCTTGCATCCCTCCACAATGAGGACAAACGCACGCCCAGTCTGTCTATCTATGCCACCGCGGCCGAAAGCAGGCCCTCACTGACTTCTTAAAAAGCGTGGAGAAGAGAATGAATAGGAAAGCAGAGAGGGATGTGGCGGGTTTGCAATCGGAAAGGATCTGAATTTCAATGATTTTTGGGATTTGGCCCCTTTTTTCTGCTCAGGCTACATCATTCACAAAAGCTGTGAAAACACGAGGTCTGACAGGCAGAGGCTCTAATCTATGTGTGAACGCACAGCACAAGAGCGTGAGGTGATGCAGTTCTCCTGTAGCACTGCCTTATCTTGTTTCATCTGCTGTTTGTTATCAGACTGCAGCATTATCATAATGGCTATTACCACCAGCTGAGAATCTGCTCAATGGGGAGATTACCTTTTAAAACAATCGCTAGCATACAGAAACATATCTCAATGTATAGGCCGTTTTATTTGCATCACTATTCAGTGCTAGATTTTCAGCCACGGCTCTTCTGTTTTGGCCTGGATTTCTCTATTGGCAGCAACATCATCTTCAGAATGTGGCCAGGATACTGTTGCCATGCAGTTGTTTCATGTTCCCGTCTTCCTTCCCAAGACAAGCCTATATGCATATTGCAGATACATTGTGTTTTGATGGAAAACCCTGTGTTCAGGGGGGAAAAAAAGTTTTTGCAGAGCACATGGTGTCTTGGATTTGAATCTGAGAATTAGCTCACACCTCATGTGAATAGTATTGGCCTTTATATATATATATATATAGGATGGTGAATAATAATAATAATAATAATAAAATATGAATCTTGGGTTTTATAGATGTGTACTGACAATGCACCTTTACATAAGAAACCATGGATAGAGGGATCTGACATCTGTAAAGAATGTACCAATGAGAACACTGAGATAGCATGAATCTTTGATGTATCCAGTAAGACTCCTCTTAATGTATTTTTGACAGCCTGCCAAGATTAAGAAAGGAAGTGTAATGTTGTTATTCCTTTAAACGCCACATTACATGCGGAGGAAGTTGCTTCCAAGCAGTAAAACAGGGAGAGAGGAAAAAGAGAGCAAGAAAGAGAGAAAATTAGTGTGTGTGTGTGAGAGAGAGAGAGAGAGAGAGATAGGGGAAAAATAGAAAAGAGGCTCTATAATGAGGACTGTGAATTAAAGACTCAAACGCGTCAAAAGCAATACATTATTTTCTTTCCTAATGCAACCTGCAAAATAAAAAGCCTTGAGCAATAAACCATGACAACAACACCAAAAAAATACACTCAGAAATCTTGCATATATTCAAACCTGCACCACAGACAACATGTACCTGGCCATAGAGAAATATTCCGAAAAAGAGGAGGAGGGGGTGGGAGTGAGTTTTTATATATATATAGAAACATAGTGCAGGTGAAAATATGCATGAATCCTCACACGGCCAGATATTCATTTATAGCAAATGACCCCCTCCCTGTGCAATGACAGTCCACAGTATTAGGTCCCGTGTCCGGTTCAGAAGCATTATTTAGCATCTTTCCCTCCTGAGCCTGTGCCCTATCCCTCTCGGACACATTCCCCCCCCCTGAAAATCCCAGTCTCGTCTCCCCCTTCAGACCTTTGCAGAATCTCAGAGTTCATGAAACGCTTATCTGGCACTGAATGCAAACTGCTCTTACCAGAAACGTCATGCGGTGGAGTCTAAATTTGGCAATTCCATTCTTCCGGAGTGCAGCTTAGATCCGAATCACTCCAGAGTGGCACGGTGGCACACAGGAGGCCTTTGAAGAATTTCATGAGTGAGAGGAAAAACAAAGACGGCACACAATTCCTCAAAGCAAGCAAAGCATCCAGAAAATTCTCAGAGTGTGGAGCAGGAGCAGCTACAGTCCACAGAATGCATGAGAGTCTGTCCCAGATGCAGGCATGCATGTAAACAGGAGTGCACCCGCTCACATACATGCCATACCCAGCAGAGCGAGAGCGGGAGTGTGAGAGAGGGAAGAAAGATGGAAAGGGAGGAGTCGACGCTGTGCAAGGTGGAGGGAGGAGCTGTGGCGCATTGAGATGGAGAGATGGAGGAGGCAGAGGGAGCGAGGGAGGGGGAGAGAAAGCCTAAGACTGGCAGGCAGTGAGGGATAAGAAGTGAGAAGGAGGGGGGAGGAAAAGAGAAGCAGCACAAAGCTCAAAACAGGGACAATGTAACTAATGAAATTCAATTCTGCTGTTCATCAGACCGACTGCAGCAGGAAACAGGAGCAGGGATAGAGATAGAGGGATGCCGGCATGGGGGGTGGGATGTTGTCCCAGAAATTTGAGTATACCTTTGTGAAACCCGTCTCTGACTCTCCGTCATCCTGTCAGAACACGGCGATTAATGCCGGGCTTTTATGCAAAAGGCAGCGTTCGTCAAAAGCAACCGGGAGCTGCAATGTGACAAATGGATGACTCATGGAGGTAAACAGGCAGGGTGGATAAACAACGGCCAATGGAGAGAGAGTGAGGGCGAGAGCCGGAGATACAAAACAGAGAGAGAGAGATGAGGAATTTGGCCGAATGGGCTGAGTCTGCTTAGCCAATCACAATAGTGAACTGCAAGGTCAGTCTATGGGGGATTCGCCCTGTGGGATATAATCAGGTGTAAATCCTTGTAAGTCCCCACACCATTATACTAAACAATAAGTGAGAGGCGGTGGTGCGGCAGGTAGAGAGACAAGTGAGATTACTGAGGGGGGATAATCAAATGCAGATTTGATGGGGGTGGAGGGGAAGGGTGATGTGGAGCATGAGGCACAGGGGTTGTAAAGCTGCACAAACAGACTGAAGAGGTGCCTCGATTTTCTTGAGAGTGAGAGGGCAGAGGAGGAAGACCCTACGTGTGTGAGGGATTTATCTCTGCACAGTACAACCAGATCAAGGCACGATGTGGGAGAGGGAGTGTGCGTGTGATCCGTTGTGGATCTGTCCTAGACGTTTTGTTAATGCTCTAATCTTCCCATGGAACACCAACGCAGAACTGGCAATGGTGTGACTTATTAGATGAGCTGTTGTGTGGTATATGGCTCCGGTTGAGGTTCTTTCTTGTGATAGAATTATCACTATATATTACAAAGCTGTGCATTCCAAAGCGGCTTTTTGAAATAATATTCGTGGCATGGATCCTCTGATACAAGCTGCTTTTTGAAGCAGACAGACAATAAAATAGTTTTAAAAGAATGAAAATCATATGATCATACTACAAAAGCATTAGTACTTTGTGAGTACGATGCAGCAAGCTGCAGAGCAAAATCTCAATAATGGGATAAGCTAAGGAGACTTAACAAACTCCATTTCCACTTTAATTCCGCTTTTTTACACAATTGTTTCACCGAAATGATCTGATTTGACCTGGAAAGGCATGCTGAAGGTCTCAAGAGCCCATTAATCTCTCCTGTGTTGGCGTGTTTTTTTAGGAAGTTCAGACGGGATTTGTTGAATAGCCTTTGAACCATGATTTGCTCTATAGATGCAAGTGGTATTAGCGGGAGGGACATTGTTATTCTAAAGAGCATTTAATTTGACAAAACATATTTACACCTACTAATGCAAGATAAGTCATGCGTTTTGCTCCATACTCAACAGCAAGTCTCACAGTGGGGGTTCTCAGGTTTTGCTTCAGGTTTTACACTTGACGGCGAGTGATGACTCAACCCAGCACCAAAATCTTTAATAGATAAATAGGTAATTTATTTATAACTATGTAATATATAACAATTTATAATATCATTATGTGTGTGTATATACACATTATATATATATATATATATATATATATATATAAACAAACTGTACGTATTAGTCCTAGTATTTATATATACAGTATATATATATTATACCTTGTATGATTAGATTTTAACTTGCATTTTAAAATTTAAATTTTTTCCCCTGCTGTCCATGACCTTAATCAGCACAGAATCTCCAACCTATTTTTGGGTCACAACCCACCACTTGAGATCCACTGTACTATGTAGATTCTGTTGTTCTGCTGTTCAAACAGTAGATCAGGGGTGTACAATCCTGCTCCTGGAGGGTCACTGTCTAGCAGTGTTTATTTCCAACCCTAATTAAACACAGCTAACCAGCTAATCAAGGTCTTCAGGATGACCAAAGGCTACATTCAACTTTGCTTTTTTTATACCCTTCCCTCATTAGCTTCCCTCCGCCTCGTTGACTCAGGTGTGCGTCATTTGGTTACGTTGCACGACGGTGCAATGGGTTGAACTATAATGTCCAAAAACTTGACCACTTGGAATCCGCTGTGAAGCGGATTGTTTTTTCTCCCCCCCTTATAAATTTGTTCAATGCGTATAGGTATTCTTGCTGGGCTGTTGGATAACATATAAATATAATATATAAAATTACACAAACAAATACAATGTTTACACAATAAACTATATGACAATGTTACAAAGAGCCAGCTTAAAGTAGCAACAAGTATTATATGGTCAAATTTAAAAATAATTAATATATCAAGAGTCGTGGGGTGGGGGTAAATTAAGTGCGATTTGCTGTGATGTCACAGTTGTGTTGCATCTTGGTATATGGAGCTGCCTGAAGTCAACATATGATTAGATGCCCTAGGTCAAAATCGAGGGGTCAAGGGTCTGTCCATGTAAATTTCTCTCATCCACCTTGATGAAGTGAAACACATTTTAAAGTTCAACTGAGGGGAAGTGCTTAGCGAAGTTTGTGAGTGTGTCTAAAAGCCATGATCTCCGGTCCGCTATATTACACAGTTTGTTCTTGAACAGTTTAAGGAGTTTAATTTAAGAGCTTAATTTAATGGCTGCAACTGTGATCTCCTAAAAACGTGTGTTTAACTTCAGAGTTGCTCTGCAGTAGAGGTGGACTGTTGAGAATCTCTCTTTTTTTTCTGCAATATTTCTCAGTGTCCCTCTCTTTTAAGTAATGCAGGAAACAGAAATCAGAGGAATGTCATTATGGATGTCAGTAGTCCAGCAGAGGCCATTTTGACATTTCAGGAATAAGCTCATTCTCCTGAGAGTCCCTGGAATGCTGTAAACCCTGCAAACGGGTAATAAAGAACAAAAAAGTCCTGCAGCTGAAAATGTCCTTAAGTATTCACACCTGACAGTGACAGTGATGGAAGAAAATAGGCTTACTTTGGGGATGTGGTCGGTACAGATGTGCTTCAAAGGGAAATGCCATCTTCCTTGCCGCTCTCCCAATTGTCTCCTGAACCTCTCGGGTAGGGACACTCAACCACAGGTGGCAAATGACTACATCAAAGTCTGGCTTTAATTAAACTTGGCTTTTTGATCCTGCCATTTATTTTAATGAGTCTTGGCTGAAGAAAAGGAAATCAATTTCTCTCGTTCTTGATGTCTCTAAGAAACGGTCTTCATGATGGTCATGGGTTCATATTGGGCGTATTTGTTCTATTTTGCTTGAGCTCCACATGCAGAATTCCTGTTTTCAGAGCAGCTGCTTCATGGTTTGGGGCAATCTAATTTTAAAATACATAACGCTTGCAGTGTATGCAATACCCAGTGCCATCATAAAACAAATCTACTCTGTCTACAGGGGCATCAGATGATGACAAGCATATGAAAACATTGTGTATGCTATATGTAGGTTTCCACAGTTCAGAAACACTATGTAAACCCATTTTAGACCATAAACAAGCATCCACTACCTCCATATCTTTAAAAAATCTGTATATGTGTCATCAGTGCTAGATATGTAACACAATTCTATCAGTACTGAAACTAATAAAGCATGAAGTACATCAAGTATGTCCAGCTAAATAGGTGTGTAAATAAAGTGTTTTGCCCAGTGTCTTTTACAAGTGTATCATTGCATGTGGGATTGTCATGTTCTGATAAAATGGCTTGGAAACCCTAAAAAAAGAAATACACCTTTAGAGAAAGTTTCGATTAATTAAAAACATCTATAAACACATAAGAATCATGAACTAAAAACAAAGTGTTTTATGTATTATTAATTCATGTTTTTTAATAAGACTAAATAATATTAATTTATATAATCCTGAAATTAACATTAACCAAGATTAATAAATGCTGTAAAAAAATATGGTTGAAGGTACATAATGCATTAACTAATGTTAACATACTTAATTGTAAAGTGTCATCATACAATCAGACATTTAGCCAGATCACAGACTCACATTTTGCCCCGGGTTCCATGTGTTTGGTTTTTTAACACCACAGTGTGGTAAGCGTTTATAAAAGCAGATGGATTTTTACCACGCTGCAAAATCCCTCCCAATTTGGAGGGAGTTTCACAAGTCCATGAATTATTAAACACCACCTGCAGCAAATTCTGTGCTTTTGTCCAACTGTCCGAGAGTCACAAGTACTGCTCCTTAGGCCTTTATTTATGCCCATAATGAAGTTGTATGCAGTGCAGGGCTATTCTCTGAAGGCGTCATATCCCACTGGACAAACACGACAACAGTTGTTATACCCAATTGAGTCCTTGGCCAGTGAAGCATATGCCTGACAGTTTGTGGGAGCTGTGAGCATGAACTTCAGGCCAGACGGATGATTTACTATTCAGCAGCTTGACTTGAGAACATTGTGTATGTGATCTATAAACATTTTCACTCATACTCAACAAAGACATTAATCATTCAATCAAATACTCAAAGTGTCTCTGACTTTATCTACTACCAAACTGAGGCTCTCTAATATTTCAGTTAGAGTATTAAAATGGAAAGGTTTGAGTAAAAAAATTAGTAAATGAGTAAAACGGTAAATGTTGTCTCAAACTGCCAGAAACCTTCCGGCTTGCCTGGCGGGTGTGCTTCGTTTTACATTACAATTTCATTTCAGAAATCAGAACAAAATAACAGTGGTGTCTACAAAATTACAGAAGAGAAAAGAGATGCTCTAGCCTATGTCACACTCAGGCATTATGTTGGTAAAAAAGCAAAACAGCAACATGCGATCCATCAGAAATGCATTCAGCACTTCATCATGCAGACAAACGGCTCAGGGACAAAACCAGTGAAACAGAGCTGCAGAAATCATCAGAATCATGATAGGCTGTCATTAGCCGAGACGACTCTGTCTGTTCTGTCATTATGAGTCAGGTTTGCCGCCAGCCACCTTTTGTTCCCAGGCTGCCCAGCTCTGCTGCATCAAAGGACGATGAATGACCTCATTACACGCTGACTGCAATATCAGTATCACCAAACAAAGGTTGCCTCCAACATCCCGGCTTCTTACATCACCGGTAATTTATGGATGCTACAGGTGAGTGGGACTTCTGGTTAGTTTGATTTTAAAAATCTGTTTTGTACCAGCAAATGTAGGACAGGATTTGGAAATGTTGATCCAGAGGCCAAAATTTACATTTGAATGAAAAGACGTGTTGCTAGGTTTCCTCTGGCCTATATCCAACTGCCCCTCAATCCGCCCTCAGTAGATCTCCCAGTCTCTTGAAATTGCACCACAGGTGCCCAAAACAACCTAGAAGTCTACATTAAGGACAGCTAAATGTTAATGAACATTGATATTTTTAACCGCACATACACTATGTGGGTTTGAGAAACATGTCAGGAGAAAACAAGACTAGACTAACATAAAAGCAATGCGGGTCACCTTAGGCAAAACTTTCATTCATTTTCAGTAATTTTCTCCTGAACAGATTTTAAGAGCACTAATAGAATAAAAATATACACACGTTGATATAACTAGAGAGAAATGCCCATGGCAGAGCACAATGGAAACAGTTTTAAAGTTGGCCAATTGGCATGCTTAAGCTTGAGATGGTTTGCAACTGTGTGTGAGACTCAAGGGGCATATGAAAACTAGAGCTCTGCTGTCACAGATGTTGTGTGTTTAGGGCACTATTAAAGCTGCAGGGGAATAGATTTGCATAGATGGAAAGATAAATAATAATGTATAGCCTATTACCTGTCCTTTTTGGGGTAGATTGTGAATGTTACTATTGTATATGAAGTACATATACAATAGTAGCATTTGGCTTTTGTAAATATTTATTACACAGCTTTCCAGAAAACTTGCAAGATATTTCCTAACATTCATTGTCAGTGGCAACGCTGTATTAGACCACTCATTTTGGTAACTAAAACCGGCACTACTTTCGTGTCTCTAATATCCCATCGCAGACTTGCTCTCTCATTTCAAATGCTTTTTCAATGCATTTTTCATGCATTGCATTTCAATGCTCTATCTTGTATCTCAGTTATTGACTAGTGAAAATGACCTTGGAGGACTTCAGTTTTAATATTACTCCAAGTGTTCGTCTTGTTGCTAGGCCAATTGTTTTGTACACTGTAGTGGTGTATTTTTTCTAAGCATAAGATAATACAACTAATTTTATAGATCAATATTTCATTTTGTGAACAGCCATGTAACAAGCAAGACAATGTACAGTTAGCAGGACATTACTGCAAAATAAACCTCCTCAGGCTAATACAAGACCTTGTGCTCATTTTTGGGGTCCTGACCACCCTGTCACAATTTATTTTGCAACAATACTTGGGCAGAGTGTACATTATTCTGTTTCCTCTATACAGCAGGAACATCTGCATTGTTACTTTTATGTTGGTTTATGATTAAGGGTTAAGGTCAAATCTATTTCACATGACCACATTTAGCCGTACAGAGTCATACAATTACAACTAATGACCTCCATGACACTTCAAGTACTGAATCAAATTCAGCTACTAAATTACATTTCTTTCCTTTATTGATTGAGTTGCAACAGAATTAACCTCAATGGAAAGGACCTATGACAAGGTATATAGCCTTTTACTGACAAAGTAGTCATGATTAACTGGCAACGTGCAACTTAGTGTGACCCACACAAGACCGCAAATATACAAAGGCCTAAATGTTCAGAGTGTCTCTTCACTGTGAGAGAACACAGCAAGCCGTCAAAGCTCAATGCAAACCTCAGGAGGAAAAGGACTAATATGTGTCAAGCAGCAGCCACTCACCCATGCCCTCCTCCAGAAGTAAACAGCATGATGCCAAATAGCATGGCAAGCTGGAAGACAGCACTGAGTGAGTCAAAACAAATGAGGTGTTTCACTCCATGAGACCATGGGAGGATGAAGATAAGCCTAGGCAATTCAAATATAGCCATCTGGAAAGCGTTTCTTGTCATATGAGTATTTTGGCTGTAATAAATTACTCATTAGTGCTTTAATCTGTCCCCTGTTTTCACTGAATGCAAATTGATGGTTTATTTTCAGGAGCCATAAAGCTCTGCATTGTGAAGAATCCAACTTGCTAAAAAATCTTCCCAACAAAAGGAAACTGAGCAAAGCAAAAACCCCAACTAATAATGATTGTGCTTACTAGCATAATTACATGCAACATCATGCTGTACTTCATCTTACTACTGCTAGCTCAGACAGCAGGGGCGTTTCTAGCTTTTCATCATTACTGGGGCACAGGCACTCAATCAAAAATGTATGTGCATATTTTGATACTCTTTTTTGATACTATTATGGAAAGTAATTGTCATTGACTGCAGTAGAGTGGTTCACAAGCTGCATGTGCCATAAAGAGCTGCATCGTTTACAAGCAATAGAAGACATTAGCAAGTTGTGTTTCCAACAATGGATAGTAGTTAAATATCCACCTTATCCAGCACTCTTTTTGTTTTCTCTCTTATAAAGTATCCTGTTACCATTTCTTTATGAGAAACCTCAAATGATTCAGTGCATGACTAAACTACCTGAATGCATCAACTGGAAAAGTTAACCATTTCAGACCTTTTAGCAAACCTGTTTGACCAAGATCAAAAGTAGTGTTGTCACAATAGGTGAACGTGATTTTACCAAGCACAACATGTTCCTGGATCAACATCCTTGTTGATCCTGGAACAACATTCCTATCAACCAATCAGAATTGAGGGATACGTGTTCAAGAAATGTCAGTTTTAGGCTTACAATCAGGGTTAGGTGCTTCTACACCCTTGTTATTCAGCTATCATTTCCCTCTGATTTTAGGAATAAATTATGGGTAGGGTTAGGTTTAGGGGTAGGTATTGGGTTACGTCTATATTTTTGGACAGTAATGTTGATCCAGGATCAACAAAAGATGTTGATCCAGGAACATGTCTTACTTAGCAAAATCACGACGACCGTTACAATACCTAAATTTCTGTAGCAAATTCATATAAAAAAGCACCAATAATACCATAGTAAAAATTATTGCAACCCTACATTTAGCGATGTACCTCGGCTTGGTTCCAACCGGACCGTGAGACATAATGGAAACTGCAGCACCATTTTACCATTTCTAAATAAAGTGAGAAGAGCAGCACTTCCAAACAATGGAGCGGTTCACTTCACACCACAAGTGCTCAGGGTCATTTATTGTAATGATCTTTTGCCGTTATATTCTCTAATATTTATTTATCTAGAGCCAAACAGGCTTCATTCATTCAAGCTCTTCCCGTGAGCGTTGCTTTTCTATAAGGACAATAAAGAGCTATTGGATGACGCAGTTATTTTAAAAACAGAAGCAGAAACACAGTGAGCAGCAAAATAGATTGATACTTTTGCTAAATCACTGCAGAAAACAACAATGCTGCAAATAAAGTTATTTTTACCTATCATACATATATGACTGGGACTGTTCAAACCAGGTTTGTACCAAGACATTTTTTTCATCTATATTTAGCATCATAAATCAGTAACCTATGTTAAGAGCATTTTAAAATAAACATGTACTTATTCAAATTGGAAGATTATTTGTAGATGGCAAGATCTTTTTTCTTTTTTTTATAGAAAACTTCTCAGAAGCCACTGGCCTTTGGCTCTGAGGATCCAATACCCTGACTATTTTGGACTGTTTAGGTTTTTTTTTCTTTTCTTCCTTTCTTTCTTTTACAGAGCATTACTGGTGCCCAGATGGAAATGTGTAACTATTCCGAGTTACATATATTGTCCGGACCTCCACTGGAAAGGAAATATTTTACTGGGGAATAGCCGTATTTTACTGGGGCTCTTGCCCCAGTAAAAGGGTCAAGCGTCACCCCTGTCAGTCAGTAAGTATTTTCAGGAACTTCAACCTATAAAGCAACAGCACAGAGAAATCATTAGTGTTTCTGAGGTATTTTCTCCATTCTCTGTGTCAGTCCTGTCTCTGACATATCAGCACTGCACAACATGATTGTTCACCCGGAGATTCAGCTTATTGAGGCATCTCAATGGATATGTCCATCCTCAGATCTGAGTGCCTCAGCAAAGGCAGAGGAACAATAAAGGAAAACACAATCTCATTCAGAGCTGTCTGACAGCGCTGGGCACCATTATACATCACACTTAGAATGGGCACATTTACAGGATGAGCCTGAAGAGGTGGAAATGGGGAGTCGGGCCTGATGCACAGGGCCATTTGTCAAATCCCTGTGATGCTGGCAGAAATCTGATTACCCGAGATAATAATGGAGGTATCATGCTTGGACTCAAGTGCACACAACAGAGAAAGGTCTAAGACTGTAAGTTGCTAAATATGTGTTGTGGATGACGCTTGCCCAGAGGCATTGCTGTTCGGCTGGACTTCTGTCCTCGCACCTTGCCGAGCCTTCGAAAATGTCTTGTATCTGTTGTCAGAGGTCTCCAGCCTGAAGAATAAACACAGCACAGGGGACCTGAGGGGAGTCTGATTTGCCAAGTGGACACGGAGTGGGGACAAGCTGTGGAAAATCACCACAGGAACTCTCAGCTTGAAAGGAGAATGAGACACAGGATGTCATTGAAAGGACAGATTGAAATCTCCTCTGAAATCTCCCACCTCTGAACGTTTTGCAGTCATACCAGTGAGAAACAGTTTTGAGGATACCTTTGCTGGGATTTTTAATGAAAACCTGATTTTGATCTTAGAAGGGTTCTCTTTGATAATTGCAGACTTTATCATTAATTTTTTTTTTTTTTTTTGCATGTGCCTCATCGGCATTTGTACAAGCTGTTGACTCTCTTTTAAAGGCTTATATCCATATGATAACATCAGATTTTTTTGTGCAATTTACAGATCTCAAGAGATTGTTATGGAGCTTCAAAAGACACACTGACAGAGTCTGAAATGGAAATCAAGAAGTGACAACCATATGTATGGGTCATCACCACAGCTGAGGGCTCATTTGACCTCCACTGCTTTAGCGTCTACGTTAAATGGATATTTAGCAGAATGACTACTTGAATTTGCATTAATCTGTCGTTTCTGATCATCGTACAATTTCTGATGCCCCCACGGGCATGTGTCACGCTGAGGATAAAGTCGCAATGAGACAGAGAAACGTATGAGCTGCTGAAATCACATTACCATATGTAGAATATTGCCTACATATTGCAGCATTGCAAAAGCAATCCGAATAAATGCTTCAGAAATACATCACAGCTGTTTTCTTCACATCGTACTAAAATATTTAGTCAATACATAAAAGGAAGAGGTCACAATGGCAAAAATTACAGAGAACCAGAGTTACTGGACTGTTGCAAAGCATCTGTTGTGTGGCCATACATAATTTATGCACCATTCAGTAAATCTACTCTATCATCTTTATTTTCATGCAATCTTTCACTTATGTATTCACTTAATGCCTGCAGCCTTTCAAATTTCCTTACTTTTACATAATGTTCACATGTAACACCTGCAACCTCTGCCTAAACTGTTTAATACAATGTGTGTAGCTGTTATATTTCACCTATTTTGATACAGTCACACAAGAGAGGATTTTCAAGACTTATAATGCTTCATCTTTATGAAGTATCATGCCCAATTTAAGATCTATCACAAGGAGTCATCATGAAGGGCAATAAAGTAATTGACATGGGGGATTCATTGCTATAGATGTCTGTGGGTTCTGATCGTATTTTAATGAAATAAAAAAAGCAAAGAGGACAGACCAAAAACATTGACAATATACAGAAAAAAGCACAAATGCATTATATAAAAAAATACATTGTATGGAGAATCATGCACAATTCTATCTATCACAGCATTATATTTAAAACTCACAAAAAAGGCACTAGAGTGCACTAAAATCTACATGCGTTTGTATTATACTGTATATACTGTACACTAACAATAATACAAATATATTCCAATTATTTTGGAATTTACATACTTCCCAGCTGAAGTATATAACCTGCCCACCCTGACACCAAACAGTTTTGCATAGTAGCTGTGCTGCACCTCTCCTTTACTTTTTTTAACTAGCTATATGTAGCCATTGCATCTACTCAATACGGGATCTATTTCACAGTGTACTAATTTCCTAAGCAAATACCAGAGGGCAGCACAAAAAAGCACACATATAAGTGGACATCAGCCTATAGAAATAAATAAATCTAAACTAGTATGCTTTTTGTTTCCAGGAAACAGGGAGTATTGTGGCTCACTAATTACCTCAGATTATACAAGGTCAATGGCCCTCTGTAGACCACAGAATTACTTCATTACAAACTTCTAGAATAGTGGATTGGGACTTGTCCCAAATAAATCTGTGCCAGTCTCTCCTAGAAGACCCTCGGTGAACTGACCTCTCAGAATCAACATCTCATTAGCCAAACCATCTTGTGACCCCTTAAAACAGAGCTGGTGTAATGTGTGGGGATAATTACAGAGGTTTTAGACTTCTCAATAGTAAAAAATAAAAGTCCACAATAACTGTGTAAACATTTTTTTTTATCATAAGCAATTCATACCCAAAATAACCCTAATCCCAATTAGCTGAATACTACCCTTAGAAGATAGTTGACCTTTTTTCACCATTGACATTTGTTTATTGACACATTAGTTCAAAATTGTTTGTATACCATGGAAAAAAGTCATGCAAGTGTGGAACAACATGAGGCAGAGTCAATAACAAAATGTTACATTTTACAATGTTGTTACAATAATACAGTTACAATATTTCAAAGATGCGGAAAAAAGTTCAGTAGACTGACCGTTTCCTATGTTTCCACTGAATGCACTGTGTCTACAGAAGATCCTCTCAAAAGATCCAACCAACTCAATGGAGTGCTTTACTGACCTCCCATGTGATGGTTTCCCTAATGGCCTTGATATCATTCCTCCATCTGCCAGTCTTCTATATTTGCCTCAGTGATCGTTTTTCATCTCTGTAAATACAGTTAAAAAATTTTAAAACACAATAGTTCAATTCTTAATGTCTAAAAACATGTTTTAATTGTAACAGCTTCTTGATGGTGCAAATGTCATTTCTGGAGCAGAATGTTTCTCTCACAGTCAGCAACTGTTGTCTTTGGTGCCCTGGAACAGCACCAACACTCACATGCCAACAACTGTTCCTGCACCAGACTGGCCACTATAACTGGCTTCACTCACTTGCCCTAGAAACTTCCACACTGCCATATTGCACTCACTACAATACTGAAACCTCTCAGCTCACCACTAATTAAAAATGACAAAGTATTTTGGTCCCTCTGTATTTTTGAGGAGGAAGCATTTGTGATTTGCAACCCTCTATAAACCAAATTATAAAGATGAAACAAGGAAGGGCCAAGACAACAAAAATAAAGCAAAGCAACTAAACTAGAAATAATATGGTGACAACAATCACGGGGCAAAGCCCACTACTGTCATTGTAAGTATATGTGACCCTGGACCACAAAACCAGTCTTAAGTCGCTGGGGTATATTTGTAGCAATAGCCAAAAATACATTGTATGGGTCAAAATTATTTATTTTTCTTTTATGTCAAAAATAATTAGGATATTAAGTAAAGATCATGTTCCATAAATATATTTTGTAAATTGCCTACTGTAAATATATTAAAACTTAATTTTTGATTAGTAATATGCATTGCTAAGAACTTCATTTGGACAACTTTAAAGGTGATTTTCTCAATATTTAGATTTTTTTTGTCAGATTCTAACAAACCATACATCAATGGAAAGCTTATTTACTCAGCTTTCAGATGATGTATAAATCTCAATTTCAAAAAATTGACCCTTATGACTGGTTTTGTGGTCCAGGGTCACATATTTGTTCGTTGTTTGAATATAATTACTTGCACTACAATTACTAAAATGTTTTCGCGAATAGGTGGCACTATTGCCACATTGATATGATAATGTAAGGGCACTGTGGCAATGACACATTAATGACACTTAAAGTCACTAAAACCATTTTTTTTATGGAATATTGCAGTGTTTATTGTAACTAAGGTATCCAGGCATGCGCATCATTTTTATTTTTTATATGTATGTGCCCTAACTTTAATCAAAAATGCTAACTTCCCCTCTCTCTGGCAATGTCATCTTTTCTCTGATGACATGTGCACAGGCGTGAACCGAAATTTACAAAAATTCAACCATCCAATCAATTCCAGATGGACAAAATCAAGTCCTGTCTCACGTTTTTACTCATTCACAAAAGACAATCGCAATGCTTTGCGCCCACTTTAAGTTCTCTGTCAATATGCCAAACTATTGCGAAAATACATCCTCGCATTCAGCTTGGCAACTTATTACCATTTGGTTCTATGAATCCTGGAGTCAAAGCCAGACAATAAATAAAAAAGAAGTACACACCCCATGCAGGTGCCTACACATGGTGCTTGGCCTCAAAATAATGTGACAGTGAGCTTACCACCAAGTAAATAACAATACAAAAGCACATTCACATAACCCAGAAACATCTAGTGAGCATCTGGTGCAATAGTAGGAATTATTTTCAAATTTAAGTTGACTTGCTACAAAGTAGCAGTTTTTTATTTTTATTTTACAGGGTTTTTACTTACATGTGGAGTAATATGAATGTAATTAATAAACACCATTGACATCTAGTTTACTTTGCAGTTTATGCTGGATCAGATCCGCTTGCTTGGAAAGAGACCCAAGCAACCAACCAAAAATTGTTGTTATATTTTATCTTAATTCAATTTTACCTTCAAGAGTAACATAAAGCCATTCAATGCAGAGATACAATGAACACCCACTACACACTCTGAAATAAAAAATAAAAAAACATCATGACCTCTTATGTCCTTTTTTTCTTCATCATGAAAACTATTTTTTAAATATTACTCAAAATGCAGCATAAGAAAAAAAAATTACTGTATAAAGAATGGCATCTCATTTATCCTGAATCAGCATTTTGTCTGTGCCACATCAGAGAATCTCATCTACACCACAGTAAATGTTACAGTACTGTAGCTGTAGCAGTGGTG
Source organism: Sinocyclocheilus grahami (assembly GCF_001515645.1). Lineage (NCBI taxonomy): Eukaryota > Metazoa > Chordata > Actinopteri > Cypriniformes > Cyprinidae > Sinocyclocheilus > Sinocyclocheilus grahami. The sequence goes on from NW_015506005.1 coordinate 617,478, forward strand.
GGAAGTAGCCCCTCTAGGCCTTATAAACATCAGGCAAGACTCCAATGTAACATTCTTCTGAATAACCTCTATTACTTGCAAAATGATTTCCTGCTCATTCAGATTTCTGTCAATCTTACACAGAGAAGGACATGGTCAAGCACAAATCTCGTCAGAGACAAATGTTCGTATTGCCTTTCCTACTGCTCACCCACCTCCTCTCCCTTGATCATATTTTCCATTGTTTTTGTAATTCCAACAACTCACCTGTGACACTAGATCTTGAGGTCCTGACTGGTGTGTGAAAAATTTAGCTTTTCTGGTGTTCCCATGGTGAGAATTGTGATGGCGTGATGATTAATGCATGCTAGAGCTGTCTATTATAACACAGTGAAACATGCTGAATATGTACGGTAATTATAATTGTAATAAAAAATCTTTGCACTATGACTTAATCAGGAATAGTGTTTATAGTTTTGAGAAATCAGTCCTGGTGTTAGAAAAAACAGAATGAGTTTAGAGTGTGTGAGCAATTGAGGAAAACTGAAAGAGCTGATGGTGAATAAGTATACATTTGGACCTACTGCATGAGTTGAAAATGCCCCTTTGTGCAAATCATTATTCATGATTCAATAACATGCAAGGGAGCTAATTTTATTTAACATGTCCTTAAAGAGAGAAATTAGTCTCCCTCTGCTGTTGTGGGCCCCTCCATACAACACTGTTCATCACAACTTCACCAGAATCAGCTATGTTCTCTCTTGTGTGAAAATAAAATCATAAAAATACTTATTTTTACAGCTGCAAATATGTGACACTGGACCACAAAACGAGTCATATGGGTCAATTTTTTTAAATTGAGATTTATAAATCATCTAAAAGCTGCATAAATAAGCTTTCTATTGATGTATTGTTTGTTAGGATATGACATTTGATATTTGATATTTGGCCGAGATACAACTATTTGAAAATCTGGAATCTGAGGGTGCAAAAAAATCTAAATATTGAGAAAATCGCCTTTAAAGTTTTCCAAATGAAGTACTTAACAATGCATATTACTAATGATAATACATTTTTGATAGATTTACAGTAGGAAATTTACAAAATATCTTCATGGTACATATTTTTGGCATAATTTTGACCCATACAATGTATTGTTGGCTACAAATATACCCGTGCTACTTATGACTGGTTTTGTGGTCCAAGGTCACATATTTCATTGTATAATACTACCTTATATGTTTTAACAGTGAGAGATTTTGGAGGGCATGAAATATATTCAGAAAATAATTCTAGTCTACAACTTCTGAATTTTGTGCAGTAAACAATGTATACTTGTATGTATAAGGGAAACAGTAGGCGTTATTCCACAATAAATGTTTCAACCCCCGACCTCCCGCAGTATGCTATCCGAACCAATCAGAATGCAGCGCGCCTAAATGGAGCATGAGAACAGAACAGACCGGGCGGGCACTCAAACGTAACGCCAGGTTCACACGCTCCGTCTGTGGTGCGTATTTTGTCCGAGCCCATGTTAACGGATCAGAGCGTTCACGATGCGATTGCGATCAGGAGCGGACTGCAAACGCGTCCTGTGCGAAAGCAATATGAGTCTGTGCTGCTTCTGCACCACATACACATAATCTATACGCACTGCAGACGGAGTACTGTGAATTTGGCGCAACAAATCTAGTTCAACATCTGAGGCAACGCCACAAAGAGCTCTATGACCAATGCATGGCCAAAAAAATCCCTGGACACGGGATTTTTTCCCCCTGCCATAGGTCTATTCTAGAGACATTTTGTTACACCTTTACTTGGTGATTATTTTGCCTTGTGTCTGTAACTTTTGGTGCTTTTGGCAGTGTGGGCAGGTGCCAAATCCTGCTGGAAAATGAAATCAGCATCTTCAAAAAGCTGGTCAGCAGAAGGAAGCATGAAGTGCTCCAAAATTTCTTGGTAAACGGGTGCAGTGACGTTGGTTTTCAAAAAACACAATGGACCAACACCAGCAGATGACATTGCACCCCAAATCATCACAGACTGTGGAAACTTAACACTGGACTTCAAGCAACTTGGGCTATGAGCTTCTCCACCCTTCCTCCAGACTCTAGGACCTTGGTTTCCAAATGAAATACAAAACTTGCTCTCATCTGAAAGGAGGACTTTGGACCACTGGGCAACAGTCCAGTTCTTTTTCTCCTTAGCCCAGGTAAGACGCCTCTGATGTTGTCTGTGGTTCAGGAGTGGCTTAACAAGAGGAATATGACAACTGTAGCCAAATTCCTTGACATGTCTGTGTGTGGTGGCTCTTGATGCCTTGACCCCAGCCTCAGTCCATTCCTTGTGAAGTTCACTCAAATTCTTGAATCGATTTTGCTTGACAATCCTCATAAGGCTGCGGTTCTCTCGGTTGGTTGTGCATCTTTTTCTTCCACACTTTTTCCTTCCACTCAACTTTCTGTTAACATGCTTGGATACAGCACTCTGTGAACAGCCAACTTCTTTGGCAATGAATGTTTGTGGCTTACCCTCCTTGTGAAGGGTGTCAATGATTGTCTTCTGGACAACTGTCAGATCAGCAGTCTTCCCCATAATTGTGTAGCCTAGTGAACCAAACTGAGAGACCATTTTGAATGCTCTGGAAACCTTTGCAGGTGTTTTGAGTTGATTAGCTGATTGGCATGTCACCATATTCTAATTTGTTGAGATAGTGAATTGGTGGGTTTTTGTTAAATGTGAGCCAAAATCATCACAATTAAAAGAACCAAAGACTTAAACTACTTCAGTTTGTGTGCATTGAATTTATTTAATACACAAGTTTCACAATTTTAGTTGAATTACTGAAATAAATGAACTTTTCCACAACATTCTAATTTATTGAGATGCACCTGTATAGTTGTACTTGTCACTTGAGCTTTTATCATGACTTTTGTCATTTCATCCTTTTCACATATTCAAGGATGTCTATAATATCTGGAGAAAGCTATCTGTTGGCATTCGCATTAATCCCATTGGTGCAGCATCCCTTATGACACATTTAGATGACAACATATAAAAACGGATATGTTTTTCTTTTGCATTTTTGATTAGGGCTGTGCGAAATAGTCAAATAGTCATAAAATCGCGATCTGAGCATGCGCAATTTCTAAATCGCTTTACAGCACGATTTTCCATACCCCCGCAGTATGGCAGTATGCTATCCGAACCAATCAGAATGCAGCGCGCCTAAATGGAGCATGAGAACAGAACAGACCGGGCGGGCACTCAAACGTAACGCCAGGTTCACACGCTCCGTCTGTGGTGCGTATTTTGTCCGAGCCCATGTTAACGGATCAGAGCGTTCACGATGCGATTGCGATCAGGAGCGGACTGCAAACGCGTCCTGTGCGAAAGCAATATGAGTCTGTGCTGCTTCTGCACCACATACACATAATCTATACGCACTGCAGACGGAGTACTGTGAATTTGGCGCAACAAATCTAGTTCAACATCTGAGGCAACGCCACAAAGAGCTCTATGACCAATGCATGGCCAAAAAAATCCCTGGACACGGGATTTTTTCCCCCTGCCATAGGTCTATTCTAGAGACATTTTGTTACACCTTTACTTGGTGATTATTTTGCCTTGTGTCTGTTCTAGAGACATGTTACAGCTTCTTGATAAAAGCTCTAATTGGTTTTCTTTTGGTAATATGTTTCAAATTCACACTGAATGCATTAATGACTGTAAAGCATGTCTGTGTGTGTCAAAATCGTGATTAAAATCGAAATTGCAAAATTTATCAAAGAAATCGCTATAGGTTTTTTTTGTCCATATCGCACAGCCCTAGTACAGATTACATTTTCTAAACGGTCCCCGTTCACTCGGATGTGCAAAAACGTCTAAACACTGTATTTAGGTTGTCAATACACACACTTTTTTTTTTTTCCATTTCTTTTTTTGTTTATTACAAAACTTGTAGAAACATACAGAAACAGGGAAGCGAGACATGAATATATTCAAACAAAAAGCAATTATAAAAATAAAAACACAAAACAAATATTCTGTATTTGCATGTCAAATTAATTATTATCGATACATAAAAGTGCAAAAATAAACTTACATTCTTTTTGTACTCACACATACTTTTTTTTATTAACAAGATCAAAATACGTGTATATGACAAACACTATACATGATATAAACAATTTCACACTAGAGGGGCTGTATACAAATTTATATAAAAATATTAAAGTTTTTACAAACTTTCACCGTTTTAATTGCTTTTTGTTTCATAGAAAATCGTATAGTATCAATATAATGCTCCATTTCCTTCCTAAAAGAAAAAAAACAAGTTTTTTTGCATGAGAACTTACATTTGTGAATATGAAATTTTGCATGTAAAAAAATAAGATTTATCATCTAAACGTGACTGTGCTTTTCTTTGCTGTTCTCCAATATACCAAATAATACATCTTTCCATAACAAAACAAAATGATTATCAATATTTTGTACAATAAAATTACATACATTTTGCCAAATTAGTTTTACAAAAGGGCAATGCCAAAACAAATGTACCACAGTTTCAGGGCAACTGACACAAAAGGAGCAACTAATATCAATATCAGATTTAAATTGTACCAAATAATATTTGGCTGGGTAAATCCTGTGTATAGTTTTGAATGATATTTCCTTAACCTTGTATGTAATTAAATATTGATTATTAACCAAACCTTTTTCCAAACAATATTGTCTGCCAGGCGATTCCAATATGAATAAACATAAGGCAAAGACACAATGTCTCGTTGAAATAAAGCTCTTACAGAACTGTTGTGTGATTTAAGAGAAAAACAGATGTTACCTATATAAGAACTTATTATATTAGGCAGAGACCACTGTTGGATGTTAATTCTTGTCTGATGTTTAAATAACATACAAACTTCAGGAGAAATAGCCCCAAAAACTTTAGCATAGTCCCCTGGTGTAACAGGAATCTTATAATGTGCCAAAAATTCACCATAAGTAAAAAGAAAACCATTCAAATTAAATAACTGATCCACCAATATGATGCCTTTATCAAACCAGTGTTGTACTGTACTCACACATACTGACCACGTAATGAACATGTGCATGACGTCATCTATTTCACAAATTAGCTTTTTTCTTCTTCTTTCTTGTAGTTTTCATTGAAATGGTTTCATTTTCAAAAACTTCAACTTTGAAATCTGTTTGAAAAGTTTGCATTTTCAGGCCCCCAAAATACAGTTGTCGTTTAAATGAGCTGCCAAAATGAATAAAAAGTTTTCATTTCTAGTTCAAAATAGTGGGGTGTAAATGATACCTCAGAATACAATCTGAAATCTGCCATCTTTGTTCATGACGGATCATGGGTGCATAGTTCTGCTGCCAGGTTGCTTTGAGTCAGCAGCCTGAGCTATAACAGCCATGTGACTAATTACACTGGACCCACAAGAAGCCCTGATGCGACCACAAGCATGTGCACGTCCCAAAACCTTCGCGAGCAACTATTCTGAAAATGGGAAACTAGTAAAACATTTAATATAATATCATGAAATATTCGTTGTTGTTTTTTTGTTTGTTTGTTTTTTTCAAATGTTGCAGAACACTGAAAATGTTGAATGGCCATCGATGCTAAAAAAACCCTTCTGTGTCCAGATGGTGCAGTTGTGTCATCTTTTTAAACCTAAATTAAGAGGGTCATGCTAACCAGGCAAATCTTTGACCCCTTGGTTTAATTCAGCAAGTTGCACACATTTTTCATCTTAGAAATAAAAATGTTTGTTTTGCATTTTTCACGGCCTAGTTTATGTAAAAATGTCTTAAGATTTAGCAGTGAGATCAAATGATGACTCAGAAGAATAGGTTTGAAATTACTTCTGGCTCATCCATCACACTGAAAATGGAAAGTCAAGTCAAGCGGATTGTATTGTTGGATACAGTGCTCCATGCATACAGACAAACTGTATACTGTACACATACTTTATACTGTAGTAATATTAAGTAGTAGTATGCTATTCCAAATAGAGCCTTGCATTTCTCCATATCTGCTGTTTGCATTGTTTACATTAATCAGCCACAACATTAAAACCATCTGCTTAATATCATACAGGTCCCCCTCATGCTGCCAAAACGATGCATTGAGGCATGGACTTCACAAGACCTTTAAGCATGTCCAGTGGTATCTGACACCAAGACAGCAGAACCTTTGAGCCCAGGCCATTGGAAGGTGTGGCCTCCGTGGACTGGATATGTTGGTCCAGCACATCCCATATTTGCTCAATTGGATTGAGATCTTGGGAATTTTAAAGGCCAAGTTACTACCTTGAACTCTTTGTCATGTTCCTCAAACTGTTCCTGAGCCATTTTTGCAGTGTGGCAGGGTGCATTATCTGGATGAAAGGAACCACTGCCATCCGGGAACACCACTGCCATGAAGGGGTGTATATGGTCTGAATCAATCTTTACATAGGTGGTACGTGTCAAAGTAGCATCCACATGAATGCCAGGAACAAAGGTGTCCCAGCAGAACACTGTCTCCGTAGGCCTGACTTCTTCCCATTGTGCATCATGCTGCCATGGACCCAGACATCCACCAGATCTAAAAGAGAACATGATTAATCAGACCTGGCAACCTCCTTCATCCTTCCAGTTCTGACACTCATATGCCCATTGCTTTCGGCAGTGGACAGGGGTCTGAATGGGCACTTTAATCGGTCTGCATTGCTGTTCTGACACCTTTCAATCGTGGCCAGAATTAAGTTTTTCAGAAATTTGAGCTACAGTAGCTCTTCTGTGTGATTTGACTATACGAGCTAGCCCAGGGGTGCAACTGCACATTTGCTGAGGGGTATGCAAGATCAGTCTTTTTTTTTTCTTCAGTCAACACATGTAAATTGCTCACTTTTTAGTTAAGCAGTTTTGGAGGAATATGATATTTTTTAAATGAATTTGCCTCAAAATTATGCATATTTTAAATTAATCACTTTTTTTCCCCAAACAGATGCAGTGGTAACCCTAACATTTTATTTGTAGATTTAGCCTAACATCTGTAGATGGTGCAAAGCAAAAGAGTAGTAAAAATGCTGAAAATCTGACTCTATCACACACCGAACGTGTCATTATGTATACTTGCCTTCTCAAATTAAATGTGGCAATCCAAAACAGTGAATCTAATCACTATTCAGGCAAAAGTTTGCTCCAAGAATGACCACACTGCTGACGTGATCTTATCGCTAGCACACCCTCAGCACAATGTTTATTACTTGTCTTATCGGCAAGGTATATCGGCATCATTTTTCATATCGGTCCGATGCCGAGGTTTACATTTTAAGCTATTATCGTCCGATTCTGATAACATTCCAATAATATTGTTCATCCTTAATATCTTTGTATATACAGGTGCATCTCAATAAATAAGAATGTCGTGGAAAAGTTCATTTATTTCAGTAATTCAACTCAAATTGCGAAACTCGTGCATTAAATAAATTCAATGCACACAGACTGAAGTAGTTTAAGTCTTTGGTTCTTTTAATTGTGATGATTTTGGCTCCCATTTAACAAAAACCCACCAATTCACTATCTAAACAAATTAGAATACTTCATAAGACCAATAAAAAAACATTTTTAGTGAATTGTTGGCCTTCTGGAAAGTATGTTCATTTACTGTACATGTACTCAATACTCCTTTTGCTTTAATTACTACCTTGGTCATTTAACCAACTTTTGGTGCTTTTGGCAGTGTGGGCAGGTGCCAAATCCTGCTGGAAAATGAAATCAGCATCTTCAAAAAGCTGGTCAGCAGAAGGAAGCATGAAGTGCTACAAAAATTCTTGGTAAACGGGTGCAGTGACTTCGGTTTTCAAAAAACACAATGGACCAACACCAGCAGATGACATTGCACCCCAAATCCCCACAGACTGTGGAAACTTAACACTGGACTTCAAGCAACTTGGGCTATGAGCTTCTCCACCCTTCCTCCAGACTCTAGGACCTTGGTTTCCAAATGAAATACAAAATTTGCTCTCATCTGAAAAGAGGACTTTGGACCACTGGGCAACAGTCCAGTTCTTCTTCTCCTTAGCCCAGGCGCCTCTGACAAATTCTTGAATCGATTTTGCTTGACAATCCTCATAAGGCTGCGGTTCTCTCGGTTGGTTGTGCATCTTTTTCTTCCACACTTTTTCCTTCCACTCAACTTTCTGTTAACATGCTTGGATACAGCACTCTGGGAACAGCCAGCTTCTTTGGCAATGAATGTTTGTGGCTTACCCTCCTTGTGAAGGGTGTCAATGATTGTCTTCTGGACAACTGTCAGATCAGCAGTCTTCCCCATGATTGTGTAGCCTAGTGAACCAAACTGAGAGACCATTTTGAAGGCTCAGGAAACCTTTGCAGGTGTTTTGAGTTGATTAGCTGATTGGCATGTCACCATATTCTAATTTGTTGAGATAGTGAATTGGTTGGTTTTTGTTAAATGTGAGCCAAAATCATCACAATTAAAAGAACCAAAGACTTAAACTACTTCAGTCTGTGTGCATTGAATTTATTTAATACACAAGTTTCACAATTTGAGTTGAATTACGGAAATAAATGAACTTTTCCACAACATTCTAATTTATTGAGATGCACCTGTATGTACATAAAATTGGAACATTATATGTAAAATCCACTTAAAGAAGATAATTAATGGAAAATGTTCCAAGTTTAAGTGGAAGATTTCTGCCGCCTGGTGGACACTTATAACATGAAAATGACATGGTAATACCACTATGACCATTTTGCCATTTCCACTCCCTAATATATTTTTCACGTTTTGCTTTTGGATTTTTATTTAGACATTAGAAAATCACTACTATAACATTTTAAATTACATGAATAACCCATTTTCAAAACGGCGATTTTCGGTTAAATGTGAGCAGCACCCATATGGACTGCATAAACTGCTGCATTTTTGCACCCCTGGGATAGCCTTCACTCCCATGACCAGTGACATGACATGTGGCCAATGATAACCCATACTCAGAATTTACAAGTGCTCTGAATGTATCCCGTGCAAATGCACACACACACAACAGTCTTGAGACAGCTGACCATGTCAGGTTATAGAATAAAACCAAACCACTTCGTTCTTGTTATGCGTTTTTGCTAGAAGCCTTAAAATGAATCATGTAAAAATAGCTACACAGTAAAAATTACAGATTGATGCAACAGGCTACCACAATTCGAGACACGTTTTCATCAGATTCCACGGTGAATTTATTTTAGATGTTAGTGATTAATCTTGTTGATAAATTTCCATGCACTTACTCATATTTTTCATTCACTGCAGTCTCGTCCCCATTTGAGGCGGTGATTGCTTTGCTGCATTGAGTTTGAATGAAATGCTGCAGCAGCTGTAGCACAAGTAAACAGCATTCGTTCTTGGTCTGTGATGGAGCATTTTATTGGTTGGACACAGTGATTGAACACGCCCACTTCACTGAACGGGTATGAAAGAGACTCTGAGCAGAGCTGAAGGAATTGTTGTCATTCCTGCTGTTGGACATGTGAAAATTCTAGTTTATGAATGTGTAAAAATGTCGTAAGGGCATAATTTCAACTCTTAATTTAACCGTTTTATAATAGACAGTTGACAAAATGACTAAAAATCTCGGTATTTCCTAAGTGAATGATACAAGGACTCATTCTGAACACACAGAAGACTCAGTGGCCGAATTCCCGTACTTTAAAATTAAATTCTGAATGTCTGCAAATAAAACGGAAATATTGTCATATCGTTGAACGTGTTTCTTGCATATTACATAGTAGGGACGAAAGCAACGGCAAGGAATCATAACCGAAGTGACCTTCAAAAAAAAAAAACACTGGATGCTACAGCGAACAGATCTGTATGAATCTTTAGTGAACAGATTCAAAAGAGTCGAGTCACTGAGAAGAATCAAAATCCCCGCTACTATTCCTTTTGTCAGAGGAGGAGGGCGGGCAAATCCTGCAGAAATCTGATATATTCGAATTTCGCCAGTGCCCCACCAATCGCTGTTCTCGGTTGGAGTTTGTTGGTACCGCCTCCTCCGAGGACCACGCCCCCGATCGAGAGGATCCTCCTGCTGAGGTTGTTTTCCCATGTTAGCCAATTAGCAACCTAGCATGCAATTTGAGGTCTGGCGCCTTGCCTGAATGGTGCTTGCGTGTATTTTAATTTGCCATTCAAATCCGAACCTTACACGATTCAACGTTTGAGAGCGCTGTTACCAAGCTTTATAGGCTCTGATTTCTCGGCTGAGCAGAGAGAAGTGATCCGGAGTGTCTGTTGCGGGGTGAGTCGGCTCTGCGTGCTAGCGGAGGCTCGCTAGCTGTCGTCGTCGCAGTGCTTCATTCGGGCTAAAAGTAGCTAACTCTCATAGTTAATGACGCTTAAACGGCTATCCTCACCAAATGGCCAGTAAATCTCCCGGGTGACGTGAAATGCAAAGATAGCGACATTAAATCATGTTCTTTTGAAGTGATGCATGACAAACTAGTGATTATATAAGAGTATTTGTCGTGGCGCTAGCTAGCCGTACCTAGCCTGAGTGGCTACATAAGGTTTTACGCTCTGTTGTTGTGTTGATCAGCTGCTCATCCTGAAGGTCTAACTATCATTCTCTGCCTTTGACCTGTCAGCGATCAGTGCTGGCTTATTGGTGTCTTCTGAACTAACGTTACCGTATAACAGTGCTGCTTTGATCACGGAGCAGTTGTGTGTTTACCGGTAGAAACCATTCAGTAGGACTTCCTGATTTGTAGCTAGAAACACAGTTGGCAACATCGAGCGCTCACCAAACTGCCTTATCGCACGTTCTCGGTGTTTGGTGGTTAATTAGATGTTATTTGCTGTATTTGGTCGTGTTTTTTTATTTTAGTGTGATCAGTTTGTGGTGGTCTGAACTCTGCATCGGACAGAGGCGGTTACTGCTCGCCCCCTCTTATAACGTATCATAGCGGTTCAGGAAGCTTTGTTGGTTTGATAAAACGCGTTTTGATAACCAGAAAACTAGTAAACATGAATACGTAAATACACAATACGTATATCAAGTTTTACGGTGAATTTCAGTGTGTTGTGAAGTGTGTGGGTCATATAGTTTCAGGCCTGACACACACACACACACACACATTCAGAAGACGAAAAACTGTCTAGTTGGACAAAACAGACTTTAGCCATTCAAATAAAAATGAGACCGCGCACATGGCCCAGCATGTTTCCCTCACGGTGTTACAGTCTACACAACACTCCGCCTACACAGGATTATAGTAAACGGTAACATTGTTTAAAGTTTTGTCGCAGTCTCATGTGAGTAATGGCAACGCTCATAACACCGTGGTATCTGTTAGCCGACCTGCGCTAAATATGGAAACAATAATGGACCGTTTAAACCCAAGTCGATCAGACATCGAGTGAGCGTCATTTTGTGGCAGTCGAGTGCATCTGACAGGTGTCTGTCTGTCTGTCACTAACTTTACACGAAGCTCCTCTCAGCAGGCTGCTGACACGTTGCGGTTTTCCAAGACGATGTGGGATTTAAACGCTTTCGGGTTATTATGCATGAATAAGCGGTACTAAATGTCCTTAGGCAGACCTGTTATGAACTGATTTGTAGACAACACATTACAAAAAAAAAAGAAGGAATGAATAAGCCTTATTCATCCAAAAAATGAGTTTGTCCATTATTTACACATTCATTGTTAGCACGTTTTGGAATATTAGTAAAGTCATCAAAACTATGAAATGACACACAGGGAAGTTTAAATCATTGTGTAGTGACATAAAATATATTGAACAAATTAAAAGTATTCTGTTTGCATGGTAGCACTCTAGGCTTTTCTCAACCAACTTCATGAAGTGCCAGCTGTCTGATTTCACTATCTAGTTCAATTCACGCATTCAAATCTATTCGTTTTGACCCTTTTTATGTGACTACATGTATTTGTTTACTAAATTCATTTCAGATTTTTTTTTTGAGATCATGTGGTTTTTAAAGGAATAGTTCACCCAAACTTTGGGTATTTTACTCACCCTCATGTTGTTCCAGACTTGTTTACTTTTGGGTGAACTGTCTGTTTAAGATCATAAGAAACATGAATTCGGTCAAGTGTGTCCAACTTTTTGACTGGTAGTGTATATATATATATATTTAGCAGTAACTTTCATATGAATATTTGCTGTTTGTTTGTTGTAGATTCCGCCGCAGTGAGGAGCATGAGTACATAATGAAGCGGCTCTTGGAGGATCAGGACACAGTGATCGGCTCTCAGCGGCGGCTCCCCGGGGGTGTGGACGGCTTTCAGCACCGTGTCCTCAACTCTGCCTCCTCCCTTTACGAGACCGCACCAGACAACATGCAGCCATCGTCCAGCATGCAGTACTCTGTCTCACAGACCTATCAGGTACCAAAATGTCATCAACAGTTTTGCATTATTTTGGTATATATGTCTCTATATTCTGATGATCAAATAAGCCTGAACCTTAAGCTGAGACTCGAACGCCTTGTGCACAGCTATGGCATATGACACAGCTCTGCCCACATGACTATTGCTCCTATTACAGCTCATTTTTATCAGTTCTTTAGTCTTTGGGTCGTTATATTTCTCACAGATTTCTGCTCGTTCTGAATCACATCCAGATAAAGTAGCACAGTAAAGATTGCATTTATATGAATGCATTAATGATATTAGTCAATGTCAAGCTTAAAGCATCATGGCAGAGCATTAAATTCGACTAGTCTGTGCAACCCCTGATATAGATAGATATACATATATATGCGTTTGTGTGTAACCTGAAAATGGCTAATAGTGTTAACTTGATTTACTGAAAATCTATCTATATTAGGGGTTGCACAGACTAGTCGACTAATATATATATATATGTAGAGCTGTGCAATATATCGATATTATCGAAATATCGCAAATGTACATATCGCAATATGCATATCGCTACAGCTTGCAATATTTGGGGCCATGAACAAAAGACAAAGAGAAAATCACTCACTGCTCTTACCTAAATAACTTTTGTAGCTTAAATAAGAATCAGTGCATATTGAATTCATAGAGTAAATACTAATCAGTGTTGTATTTTTTCTTTTTGATTACACTAATGTTAAAATGACATTTTTATGTAATGCTCGAGTAAAACACATACCGTTCACTTTCAGAAGTTGTTGTAGGGGTGCTTTCTTCTCACAAAAAGTGAAACATATATTCTAGTTATATTAGAATCCGAATGAGCCAAACAAGGAATTTGTTGTGGTTTTACAGGAGCTCTTGATGCATGCATACATACAAATAACCATAACCTGACAGAACTGGAGAGGCTCTGCAAGGAGGAATGGCAGAGGATTCCCAAATCCAGGTGTGAAAAACTTGTTGCCTCTTTCCCAAAAAGACTCATGGCTGTATTCGATCAAAAGGGTGCTTCTACTAAATACTGAGCAAAGGGTCTGAATATTTAGGACCATGTGATATTTCAGTTTTTCTTTTTTAATAAATCTGCAAAAATGTCAACAATTCTGTGTTTTTCTGTCAATATGGGGTGCTGTGTGTACATTAATGAGGAAAAAAAAATAACTGAAATGATTTTAGCAAATGGCTGCAATATCACAAAGAGTGAAAAATTTAAGGGGGTCTGAATACTTTCCGTACCCACTGTATATATATATTGGACTAGGTTGGACCACACTGGCCAATAACAGATTAATCAACCGATAGTTTTTGAATACTGAATGAAAACTAGTGCTGAACTTTATTCCAACAAAAAACTGAACCATTCTTTTTAAATAGAATAAAAAATATTAATATGAAATATAATTTGATCATTACAGATGCAACTTTAAATTTTTAAAGTATATTGGTATTGAAATTAACACACTCTAATAAGGAACAATACTTCTACAGCTTATATTAACCTTAGTTCATGTTATAAATGGAATCATACAAATTAAGTGTTATCATTTCATAGAAATCCAATCAGTCATGCTTAAAAATGGCCATGTTTAAACCTCTACACAAAGGCCATAGCACTGAAATTACATACATATGTATATTCTATGTAAACTCTCACACTTTATTTGCTTTTATTTTGGAACACTTGATCATCCAATCAAAATAACAAAAAGCACACTGGACAAAATGTGCAGCATTGCATCTATAACTCACAGGTATCACACACCGGATGCATCGTGTTCATTTCAAGCAGCTGTCCAGAACAGTTTATTTAATCACCAAACAGGCAAAGGTTCACTACAGGAATGAACAAAGTGGTGTCGATGAGTTTGAAGTTCGAAGCAAAACGGAAAGAGAAAGCACTCTAGCTCTATATGAAGCATACAGACTTTATTAGAACCAAAGACAAACATTTCGCTGAAAAATGCACAATACACAATCTTCCAGCTTTGAGTGAAGTCATTATACATACGAACAGCGATCTGGGACAAATATAATGCAATTTAATAGAAAACTTTGAGTGGTGCTCTGTGGAGCGGCAGGATTTCTGTCGGCTGCATGAACATATCAATGTGCTTTCTCACGTCACAGCATTAAATATGTAACTTTGATATAAAACAAATGCATAAAAGTGACCAATTGGATATAAACTAATGCAAATAGATGATAATCGTGACATCAAACATTTGGGTCGGACTTATATATTCTGGATATATTAAAACTGTAAGAATGAGAATTCTTCACATAGTGTTAAAGGGAAATGACATTTAATTTTATGTAATCAGCCCTGATAATTAACCATTTCTCCTTCTGCTCTAACAGTTGTCAATAGCCCAGAGTTCTGGGGGACATGGACATACCAGCAGTTCAGCTGTGCACAGTGGGCCTCATCACCATGGGCCAGCTGTCCAGCCTGTGGGCCAGGGTCACTCTCATGCTACCCCAGCCCCTGCCCCAACACTGGGTCAGCAGCAGTTTCAAAGGCTCAAGGTAAGAGATATGCCTAGAAGAGCATGTGTGTGAAAACCTAGTGAAGACTTACAGAAAACGTTTGACCTCTGTCATTGCCAACAAAGGGTATATAACAAAGTATTGAGATTAAATTTTGTAATTGACCAAATACTTAGTTTCCACCATAATTTGCAAATAAATTCTTTAAAAATCCTACAATGTGATTTTCTGGATTTTTTTTTCTCATTTTGTCTCTCATAGTTGAGGTATACCTATGATGAAAATTACAGGCCTCTCATTTTTTTAAGTGGGAGAACTTGCACAATTGGTGGCTGACTAAATACTTTTTTTCCCCACTGTATATGCGTTAGTTTAGATGGATTGTTGGAGATCTGATATGTATGTGATTTCAGGTTGAAGATGCTCTTTCCTATTTGGATCAAGTTAAGCTTCAGTTTGGCAATCAGCCGCAGGTCTACAATGACTTTCTGGATATCATGAAGGAGTTCAAGTCTCAAAGGTCAGTTTGAGTTTTGTTTTTGTTAGATTTTTTTGTTTTCTTGTTGTGCTTCTGTCCCTTCTAGTTCTGTCTAGCTCCACACCACGGATGGGTTGATCTAGTTTTGGTGAGCACCCTGGGGACTTTATCCTCGGCCAAGGTAGCTGAGAGAGACACTTAACCCGTCTTTGTACTTCCTTGTGGCTGCTTTTGTGCTCTGGCCCCTCTTTCTTTGTCAGTGATAGAGGAGAAGAATTGTTTGCGCCAATAGGCCAAGCATTGAAGAAAGTAATTCTTGATTTTTGTACAAACAGTGATCATACCTGTGTGCAGTATTATATATTTTTTTATTTTAAAATACAATTTTGAATTACTGATTCATTCTTTTCTTGCTTCCAAATGTTCTGCATTTCAAGCCATAAATATAAGTGCTTTGAAGGTAGCAAAATATAGTATTTTAAGCTTAGGTGTCAGGCTTTGGAGTAAATAAATGTTAAATTAGAGCCATTCATCACACTCAGTACTCGTCTTGAGGATGAAAACCAACAAACCATAACAGTTTTTGGAGTGATAAGATCACAGTCGCATTTAGGCCTGTCTACTTTTTGTTGGGCTATATATTGCCCCATAAATAATCACGTTAAACAGTATAATTGTCTTTATATGCCTCTGACTATTTAATGGTAATATTTCAGCAGTAGCTATCAGCACTAGTCAGTGCAGTTACATTGTTAAACCAGTGAGTCTTGAGTCTTAAGAGTGATTGTTCATTAAACCGTTCAATCAGTGGTTCATCACCTGGGTAACTCTTAAATTTACTTCATAGAAATCAATGGTGTTGATTCAGTGCATTGAACAGCGCTGACACCAATCATGGGAAATCCCCTTAAACTTTAAAAAGGATACAATGACAATTTTTTTATTTATAAATATGACTTGACCTGAAGAAGGATCAGCTAAATTTTGGTGAAATAGATTTTTTTTTATGTAAACACAATGGAGAATGTATCTCGTCTCCAAAACTTATTTTGGTCATGTACAAATATTGTGCAATAGGTCGATATAGTAATTATCGCGACAGGCCTAGTCACAAAACAGGTACTTTGTCAATAGAGTTGCAAAGTATGAAGCCCTGCTCACACAGGAGTCACTTTCAAGCAGCTTTCTGTTGGTCAAGTCAGCGAATTTGTGTGACCAACTTGAACATGAGTGAAATCTGCAAGGGGAGCTTTTTCACCCTCATGCGAAACTCCAGGATGCATGGATTCCTATTAAAATTGCTGCCCACAGAATTTCACTGAACTATAGTAAATGCAACCGCACCTTTATGGTGGCTATATATGGTTGCAATTAAATGGGGGTGGGCACTTGAACTCGGTCCTGTGCATTGGTTGTTGATTGGGTTCTGAGATGTTGGCATTGCACTCAAAATTGGAAGCAGATGAACGCAAGCTGATGAAACACGTGCACAAGTGAATTGTTCACATTAAGATCTATAACAAGTGTTTAGAAAAATAGAGGTAAATGGGGTGAATTTTAATTTCATGCTGACTTTAAATAGGTCAAGAAAGACTAGTCAGTATGCAAATGGTTATAAGAAAGAAGCCCAGTCACAATTCACTATGCATGCCATTGTCACTGTTGGTTAGATTTTGAATGGCCAGCATTCGTTCTGTGTAATATTTTCAATATTACATTTAGTATAAAGTATACAAAACTAAATGTAATTATCATGTTATTATTAAATAATAAAATGATTACAAATGTTTTAATGGAGTGGTTTTAATTGCAGATCTTTGGTTCCATTGTCCTCATTTGTAAGTCGCTTTGGATAAGTGTCTGCTAAATGTAATGTAATGTAAATGTAATCTTTAATACTTGGTGTTAAGTATTTAGGAAAATAGGAATATCCATTAGTCTTGCTGCGATAGTAGGTGTTGACGGTGTGACCGGTCTTAAGCCACAACACCTGTTACGTCACTTGCCCACCGCGGCACCTACCCCCACCGTATTTTTGATTTTTTTTATATAGTAATAAAAATTATTTAGTTCTGTTAGAGAACAGACACTACAATTAAAAACTGAACACGGCTGCTCAATGCAGCGTGCCGGACGACAGTCGCATCACAGATCAGCAGCAGGAGTCAGATTTCATTTATCACGTGAGGAGAGTGAGGTGAGACAGAAAAGACGATGGCAGAAGGTTTTGTTTCAAAACGAAAGGCAAAAGCGACTAGCTGTTTGGCAATATTTTGGATTTTGAAAAGCCTGTCGACTTTTGACATTTATCTAAGGTAATTTTGTGTGGTGGTTTTATTTTTACATTCGTTTCTTATTTATTTGGATTCACAGTGTTTGCTGATTTTTACTTTTGTGTAATTTATTTTATTGTACATTTAGGTGTATGTCATGACTCCAAGCTTTCTTATTCGTTTTGCTAATAAACATTCTATGTTTCTTATTTATTTGTTTCCCTAGTGTTTGTTAATTTTTAATGTTATTTATATATATATATATTTATATTTATATTTAAACTTTGAGTAAGTTATTTATTTTATCAGGGCTGGCAAGATCGCTAGCCCGACATCCCGGGGCTATTGTGTTTTCCAGTCGGGCTACCAAAATGTTTCACCGCCCTGCCCGACAGGCTGTCTTGAACAGTGATATAAAATCCCTTTCTTGATTCACGTTGTTCACTTGCTTGTAGGGGTGAAACGGATCATAGTTTATCATTTACACGTGTTTCTAAGTCTTACCAATTTAAAAATTCAAGCGTTTTAAACCATTCATGCGCATGAAGAATTCAGTTCGGTGCTCCAAGTGCGCACATACAGAGCGGCGTTTCAGGCAGAGCACAAACACAGAATTGATTCTTCTTTCGCTTTAACGGACACATACACACAAAATTATCTTAAAATAACTATCTCGGCAAGTATTTTCATGTCTTGAACATAAACAGTGGAGAAAGAAATCGCACCTGCATCATTATATTGGATCAGTGCTTTTGATCTTAAAGGGGCAGCAGCCTATAAATACCTGCTGTTTAAGTGCCACCTGCTGTCAGAGAGTAACATTTGCATCTCATTCAGCCCGTCTGCTGTTTTTGTTTCGTTCAGATTTTATGTAGTATCACAAAGCTAAAGTCAGACCATTTTGTTTTTGTTTCAAATTTCAAAAGTTTACAATCTAAATAACATGTATGCAGCATCTTTGTTTGGATCGTGATTAAAATACACAGGCAAAACCTTAGTTTACTTGCATGGAGAAATTTATTTTATTTTATTTGTATTTATTTATTTGATTTGGAATTTGTTTTAAAATTTCAAGTTAGTATATTGTTCGACATGTTCAATTTCACAAAGTAATGTGCAGCCTTTTGGTCTGAGAAATAACAAAAGGACACCTTTTTTAAACATCTGTCTTAAATCTTTTGTTGTTAAAAAAGAAATTGTGAGAAAATTGAATCGTGAAATCAGTATCGTGAATCATATCACATCGTGAGTTGAGTGAATCGTTATATCCCTATATGCTACTAGTTTTTGCTGTGGTATCGAAGTAGTAAATTGTTCTTTAAATAGTAAGTGTTACTTAATAAAGAACCATATTTTTTTCATGTGATCCGTTGCACTTCTACTCTCTTGACTTGATATTTGAAGAAAAAATACAATATCTTTTATTCGGGCTAGTTAAATTCATTTTTGGGCTACCAAAATCTGAAGAATGCCTGCCCGAAGGGCTACCAGGGATTTTTAAATTTTGCGAACCCTGTTTATATTAGGCCTATAGCATGGTGTATTTTTATGTGTGTTTGTTAACAAAAGTTCTATGTTTAATATAAGTGAGTTTGTTGTTGTACGTTCAAGCAATTGATGCCGAATTGACGCTAATTCAAAAGTAAAATGCGCATGGGCATTTATATGCTATTTAAAAGTGAAGGAAATCGAGGAAAAGAGGGAAAATATTAACGAACCCCACCCCCCCATGATACCAGTATTACCATTGTTGTCATGCGTCAATTAACCGGTGGAAAAATATCCTCACCGTCACAAACCTAAAGTCCATATAGTGCTTTTTTGCAAGCATTGTTATAATGATGTGTTTTTGGACTCAAGGACATTACAAATCAAATACCATAAATGTACCATCCTTGTGTTGTCAGCATTGATACACCAGGTGTGATCAGCAGAGTCTCCCAGCTCTTCAAGGGCCATCCAGACCTCATCATGGGCTTCAACACCTTCTTGCCTCCTGGCTACAAGATTGAGGTTCAGACCAATGATCTGGTTAATGTGACCACTCCTGGCCAGATCCACCACATCACACCGCATGGTATCTCTGTTCAGAACCTTCCCATAACACAGCCAGCGCAGCACCAGACCCAAACAGCAGCTCCCACCAGCACTGCAGCCTTGGTCATCCCTAGCCAGCCAACCCCTGCCAAGATCAGCAAGGTAAAACTAAATAGTTTTACCTTCTGTACATATTCGGGTTGTGCATTTTGTCTAAATTAGTTTTATGTTCCACAGCCAATGCAGTCTCCTGCACTTACCCCAACCAGTCAGCCTAATCCGTCCATTCCCTCGTACGCCTCCCCGCGCTCACCCTCGGTCCAGTCCCACACTCCCATCAGCAGCAGCACTGCCGGTTCAACCCCGCTGCAGAACAACCAACCTGTAGAGTTCAACCACGCTATCAACTACGTGAACAAAATCAAGAACCGCTTTCAGGGTCAGCCAGAGGTCTACAAATCCTTCTTGGAAATTCTGCACACATACCAGGTGAGAGCAGAGGCACTGAGGACAATATCTGTATGTCAGAATGCTCTACAGCTGTGTAGTACAACCAACCTTTTTATTCACCCAAGTACACTATCAAAAGTTTGGGTTAGTAAGACTAATACTTTTATTCAGCAAGCATTCGTTAAATGGATCAAACGTGATAGTAAAGACATGCATAATGTAACAAGCTTTATATTCATCAGTCGTGAAAAAAGTGTATCACAGTTTCCACAAAAATATTAAGCAACACAACTGTTATTTATAAAAATAAGAAATGTTTCTTGGGCACAAAATCAGCATATTAGACTGATTTCTAAAGTATCATGCAACACTGAAGAATGGAGTGATGGCTGCTGAAAATTCAGCTTTACCATCAAAGAAATGAAATACATTTTAATAGAAATTATCTTAAATTGTAATATTTCACAGTATTATTGTTTTTACTGTATTTTTTTATCAAATAAATGCAGCCTTAGTGTGTAAAAGAGACTTTTTTCAATTAAAAACATTTAATAAATTTTACAGATTTTAAACTTTTAGACAGTAGTGCATGTTTACAGTCCTTTATGCTGTAAAGTTGTACTTTCTTTGTTGTATAGAAGGAGCAGCGTAACGCTAAGGAGGCAGGGGGAAACTACACACCCACTCTCACAGAGCAGCAGGTCTATGCTCAGGTGGCCCAGCTCTTCAAGAACCAAGAGGACCTTCTTTCAGAATTCGGCCAGTTCCTGCCAGATGCTAACAGTTCAGTGGTAGGTTTTAATCAGTCTGTTGAGATCTATGATAATAATATCTGAAAATCATAGAGCTGAATTCACTTAGCTTTTTTTCTCTTCTCCTCAGTTATTGAGTAAGACTGCAGCTGAGAAGGCTGAATCTGTGCGTATTGATCACGGGGTGACGGTAAAAAGACCCCAACTAAACAATAAGCAGAGGTTTAACCAGAATGGCTGTCAAATCCGCAGACACCCAGGGCCGCCCACTACACCCCCTGTTAAGGTGATTGAGTAAAACTTTACATTAAAACAGTACTTTTTGACTGTTTTTTTAAAACATTGTATTATTATCCAGTATTAATCATCCTCTTCTTTTTTTTTTCAACTCTTCAACAGAAAAAACAAAAGTTTATGGGAAAAGACCATTCAATGGCGGAAGCCAGCAAACATGGAATTGGTGCTGAATCTCTCTTTTTTGAAAAGGTGATTGCTTTTCATATAGTCTTTCAGTGATTATAATGGAATACAAAAATAACTGCATTATGTTGGCACATTACAAGGATTATAGTGAGTTATGTGGCTTATACACTAGGGCTGCAAAAAAAAAAATTCGAATTTCGAATATTCGTCGAATTTAAAATAATCCGCATTCGAATGCAAAAATGTTGCATTCGAATTTTAGGTGTACGTTAAGGAGGCAGCCTTATCAGTGGCACACGAGATGCGATGACGATGTAAGTGTCATTGCATTTTAATGTTTTTGTTAGCCTATCCAGTTGAAGCCACTAGATGTGGCGCTGCTGCATTGTTCATTAAAAATATTGCTAAAAAAGAGAACATCAATGCGGAGAAGATCTTGTTTACGTCAAAACTGAAACAAGCCGTTCACACAGAACACATATTTCTGGCATTTTCTAGAGGGACATCTATCACCGTTGCACTCGCATCTCGCACAAAGGAGCCGCATGTTCAGAAAGCCATGTAAAATTAATGCAAGTTTAACTTTGAAAAAACATATATCGAGACTTTATGGTGGGGGGTTTTCCCATCCCATAGCATCTCATGTTTTTAAATGAGAAATGTATTCTTTGTGATTGGCTTTCCGCCCTTTGTATTAAACTATGCTTACATACATGATGCTGATTTGTTTATTGTTGTTTAAGCAACTTAATTAATTATAATTGATTTATATACATTATTTTAAACATTATGCACTTTTTTCACAGATAGTCATTTTATCTTATGCATTGAATAAACGTGCATTAGTAATGTTTTGTTCGATGCGTCCTCTTGTGGCCTCAGAAGAGAAGCCATAAGCTTTTCTTCACCCTAACTGAAATTATGCATTTTAAATTCAAATATAATTCGAATTTTGATAATATTTAAGTACAAAATTTAAGTACAAAATTTTGACAGCCCTATTATACACTGTGTTCTCTTCTTAGGTGCGGAAAGCACTGCGGAGTTCAGAGGCTTACGACAATTTCTTACGCTGTTTGGTCATCTTCAATCAAGAAGTGATCTCACGGGCTGAACTTGTGCAGCTGGTCTTGCCATTTTTGGGGTGAGTGGAATTCAATTTAATTTCATATTGACCTCTGAGAGATACTTTCAGTCTGATTTAAAGGCTTTTAAATGGCCATTATTTAATTTATTCATTATAAATCAGAAATCAATAAAACTATTGGTTTCATTAGTTCTGACATTTTTGCTATTGCTTTTTCTGGTTATCAGGAAATTCCCTGAGATTTTTACATGGTTCAAGAACTTCCTTGGCTACAGAGAGTGTGCCCATATTGAGAGCTTTCCCAAAGAGCGAGCCACTGAAGGCATTGCAATGGAAATTGATTATGCATCCTGCAAAAGATTGGGCTCCAGTTACAGAGCCCTGCCCAAGAGCTTCCAGCAGCCTCGATGTACAGGCAGGACTCCGCTGTGCAAAGAGGTGAGTTCACCATCGGGGAGCCATCCTTTCACACCAAGTACAACTTTTAATTTATTTCTTTTGCACACTTAACACTCTTCTGCAAGCTAAAAATTTTGCAGCTGGTGTTGGTTGATGGTGTACTGGTATTATGGGGTGCCCATTAGATTTGAGTTGAAATGAGTTTTCAGTAGTTAGGAATTATGCTGTAAAGAGTTATGTTTCTCTTTTTCATTGTTAGATGGATTATTGTTTTGTTAAAGAAGGATCAAAAGGCTCATTTGGCACAGATAACTCAACTGTTACAATAATACACCATGCAAAATGTAGCTTTCCAGTGTGGGAGGAGTTTGATTCACTTGTAGTGAAAATCTTGATGATATGGCAGCCCTATGCTAATGCTGAATAATTTTCAGGTGTTGAATGATACGTGGGTGTCATTTCCATCCTGGTCTGAGGACTCAACCTTCGTCAGCTCCAAAAAGACTCAGTATGAAGAGCATATATATAGATGTGAAGATGAGCGCTTTGAGGTAAGCAAAAAGCAGTTTCACAAGTATAGATATAATATATATTTTTTTTTTTTAGTTTACCAAAGCTTAATTTTCATCAGTGTAGTAGGATATTCAGTTCCGTGTTTGATCAAACATGTCATGTGTCGTGCAGCTTGATGTGGTTCTGGAGACAAACCTCGCCACTATCCGTGTTCTGGAGGCTGTTCAAAAGAAGATCTCGCGCATGTCTGCTGAGGACCAGGCCAAGTTCCGGCTGGACAACACCATCGGAGGCTCTTCTGAGGTCATCCATCGTAAAGCTATTCAGAGGATATATGGTGATAAAGCTCCAGACATCATAGATGGGCTTAAGACGAACCCTGCTGTCTCTGTACCTATTGTACTCAAAAGGTCAGCATAAATGTTATTTTCTCGCTAGCAAAATTATAAAAATGTCATGCACTGTTGTGAGAAAAGGTTCTTTCTTTGAAAGAGGACAGATTTGTTTTTAAAACTTTTTTTTTGAACATGTATTCTTTGTAGAACAATCCAAATAACATAGTACATGATTATAGAAGTTATTCAAAAGCATGTAGGGCTGCACAGTTTTTCCAATTAAAATCAAAACTGTGATTTTGCCCTAATGCAATTATTAAACCACAAACTTATCCAGATTCACTTTATTTGAAGGAAGACCTGATAGCTGCAAAAACGATTTAGTTTCTGACCAAACTGTACTCAAAAGGTCAGCATAAATGTTATTTTCTCGCTAGCAAAATTATAAAAATGTCATGCACTGTTGTGAGAAAAGGTTCTTTCTTTGAAAGAGGACAGATTTGTTTTTAAAACTTTTTTTTTGAACATGTATTCTTTGTAGAACAATCCAAATAACATAGTACATGATTATAGAAGTTATTCAAAAGCATGTAGGGCTGCACAGTTTTTCCAATTAAAATCAAAACTGTGATTTTGCCCTAATGCAATTATTAAACCACAAACTTATCCAGATTCACTTTTATTTGAAGGAAGACCTGATAGCTGCAAAAACGATTTAGTTTCTGACCAAACCAGATACTATAATTAATTATAATAAGAACCAGATTATGTTTCACATTTGAGTAAACTAAAGGACGTCTCAATTTTGCTCTTTCATAGAAAACAAAATGTGAATGCCCTTATAGAGTAATTTTTACTCTTCTTCTATTGGCAGCAGATTGGCCAAAACATGTTTTTCACACCCTGTTGAACATGGAATGTGTGATTTCTGTGTGTGATTTAATCATTGGTATCTAAGCAGCCGCAATATTAGATGTTAAATGCTTATGTGCCACAATTGCAAAAACAACAACAACAACAAAAAACGTATATGCAGCCGTAGTACCCAAGTAATTTATAATTTTGTTATTATTCAATAGCAGCATTGTGTTTTCTATACATCTCAAATAATTTTGTCAGATAGGGAAAGTTCTGTCTTATACAGTTCTTTTCATTTGAGGTTTTCCTCACAGAATTCATTATGTTTGTCGTCTTAGGCTGAAAACTAAAGAAGAAGAGTGGCGAGAGGCTCAGCGTAGCTTCAATAAGATCTGGAGGGAACAGAATGAGAAGTATTACCTGAAGTCTTTAGATCACCAAGGTATTAACTTCAAACAGAATGACACAAAGGTGTTTCGCTCCAAGATGCTGCTCAATGAAATCGAGACTCTTTATGATGAGGTATGAAACATTCAAAATGTATATTTTGTGCTCAAAAATGAAATGGATTTTAAATATTGCCTGGTTGCACATAATGGCCTTTTCATCCACTTAGCGGCAGGAGCAGGCTTCAGAAGACAATGCCACCCCTCCTTCAGGCCCTCACATGACCCTCACGTACGAGGACAGCCAGATCCTGGAAGATGCGGCCGCTCTCATCATCCACCATGTCAAGAGGCAGTCCAGCATCCACAAAGATGACAAGTACAAAATCAAGCAGATCATATACCATTTCATCCCCGACATGCTGTTCGCCCGGCGCGGCGAGCTTTCTGATGTGGAGGAGGAGGAAGAAGAGGAGACTGAACCAGATGAAGATGGGACTAAAAAGCACAATGGGACGACGTCAGCAAAGTCTAAGCTCCTCTTCAGCCATACAGCAGCTACCCAGCAGAAGCTGAGTAACTGTGACGATGCCTACAACCTCTTCTATGTCAACAATAACTGGTACATCTTCCTACGACTGTATCAGATCCTGTGCTCCCGACTGCTACGGATCTACGCGCAGGCGGAAAAACAGATAGAGGAAGATGCCAGAGAGAGGGAGTGGGAAAAGAACATCTTGGGAGGGAAAAGAGAGAAGAACGACAGCCCGGCCATCCAGCTGCGTTTGAAAGAACCCAGTGAGTTTCAGATTTCACTCAGGTTTTAAGCAGGTAGTCATTGTGTCCGCACGGTTCACACCAAAGTGGAGAACTTGAGTGCGAGACCTCCTAAATTTGTGAAGACAGCTGGATGTTTTATCACCAGTTGCTCTCAAGGGTTTTAACACATGTTAGAGCTAATGACATTTCTCTCAGATTTACCTGCAACCCTCAGGGTCCTGTCACCATGGAAACTACTTGAGCGACTCGTAGATAAAGGCTGTAATTTGTTTATTTGTAATGCTGTCGTTAGAGGTTGATGAATTAAAAATGCCCTGTTTGTTTTTGCAGTGGACATCGATGTTGAAGACTACTACTCTGCCTTCTTAGAGATGGTGCGAAACCTTCTGGATGGCAACATGGAGACATCACAATACGAGGACCAGCTGAGGGAAATGTTTACCATCCATGCCTACATTGCCTTCACAATGGACAAACTCATCCAGAGTATAGTGAGACAGGTAGGGTTTTTTGTTTATTAGGTCAAGTTCCTGTTTAGTGAGCATTTTCAGTGTTTCGGAATCTCATCTTACAGTTCAATCTTTCTTTTTTCTCTTTCCCACAGCTGCAGCATATAGTAAGTGATGAGATCTGTGTACAGGTGACTGATCTTTACCTTAGCGAGTGTGCCAACAAAGCCACCGGTGGGTCCCTGTCCACCCAAGCTTCGAGAGGAAGTGCCGAGTCAGCCTACCAGCGCAAAGCCGAGCAGCTGATGTCCGACGAGAACTGTTTTAAGGTACGACTATCTGTTTTTAATTTACCAAGACATAATCGCTGCGTCCGAAATCACATATGGCGTTTTTCCACTGCATGGCACGGCTTGGTACGGCTCACTATTACTGGTACTTTTTTTTTTTTAGTACCACCTTGGTTGAGGTTCCAAGTGAGCCGTACAGATACTAAAATATTACGTGTAAATACTGCAGATCACTGATTGGTTATAGAAAATTGTCACTACTGGCGTCATTGGATCTGTGACACGAGACTCCAAACCCGCTAGATTTACAGGTGCATCTCAATAAATTAGAATGTCGTGGAAAATTTCATTTATTTCAGTAATTCAACTCAAATTGTGAAACTCGTGTATTAAATAAATTCAATGCACACAGACTGAAGTAGTTTAAGTCTTTTGGTTCTTTTAATTGTGATGATTTTGGCTCACATTTAACAAAAACCCACCAATTCACTATCTCAACAAATTAGAATACTTTTATAAATAAATTAAAAAAATGTTTTCGTGAATTGTTGGCCTTCTGGAAAGTATGTTCATTTACTGTACATGTACTCAATACTTGGTAGGGGCTCCTTTTGCTTTAATTAAGTCAAGTCAAGTCACCTTTATTTATATAGCGCTTTTAACAATACAGATTGTGACAAAGCAACTGAACAGCATTAATTATAATAATTACTGCCTCAATTTGGCGTGGCATGGAGGTGATTAGTTTGTGGCACTGCTGAGGTGGTATGGAAGCCCAGGTTTCTTTGACAGTGGCCTTCAGCTCATCTGCATTTTTTGGTCTCTTGTTTCTCATTTTCCTCTTGACAATACCCCATAGATTCTCTATGGGGTTCAGGTCAGGTGAGTTTGCTGGCCAGTCAAGCACACCAACACCATGGTCATTTAACCAACTTTTGGTGCTTTTAGCAGTGTGGGCAGGTGCCAAATCCTGCTGGAAAATGAAATCAGCATCTTCAAAAAGCTGGTCAGCAGAAGGAAGCATGAAGAGCTCCAAAATTTCTTGGTAAACGGGTGCAGTGACGTTGGTTTTCAAAAAACACAATGGACCAACACCAGCAGATGACATTGCACCCCAAATCATCACAGACTGTGGAAACTTAACACTGGACTTCAAGCAACTTGGGCTATGAGCTTCTCCCCCCTTCCTCCAGACTCTAGGACCTTGGTTTCCAAATGAAATACAAAACTTAATCTCATCTAAAAAAAAAAAGAGGACTTTGGACCACTGGGCAACAGTCCAGTTCTTCTCCTTAGCATGTTTGTTGCTTACCCTCCTTGTGAAGGGTGTCAATGATTGTCTTCTGGACAACTGTCAGATCAGCAGTCTTCCCCATGATTGTGTAGCCTAGTGAACCAAACTGAGAGACCATCTTAAAGGCTCAGGAAACCTTTGCGAGTGTTTTGAGTTGATTAGCTGATTGGCATGTCACCATATTCTAATTTGTTGAGATAGTGAATTGGTGGGTTTTTGTTAAATGTGAGCCAAAATCATCACAATTAAAAGAACCAAAGACTTAAACTACTTCAGTCTGTGTGCATTGAATTTATTTAATACACGAGTTTCACAATTTGAGTTGAATTACTGAAATAAATGAACTTTTCCATGACATTCTAATTTATTGAGATGCACCTGTAAATAGTCAGCAACAGCCACTGCAGTATAATTTTTTTGCATGACTTTTTTTTTTTTTTTAAACGACTTGATTTTTGAAATTTGGACAAACTCCATCTGCCATGTTGTTACTACATTGGCACAGTGTTTAACCAGAAAAAAATTAAATGGCACTTCATTCCGAAAAGGTTGTCGACACCTGGTATAGTTAAGAGACACTTAGTTCTAGTTTAAATGAGTACAAAGACATGTTTATCACTGGACAAGAACAAAACTTTCTAGTGTGCATGAAACTATAATATTTAGTAAGTATACTTTGAGGTTTTGCGTTCGGTTGTATGGATACACTAAACATTTGTGTCCAAACTGAAGCATACTTTGGCCTTAAAGTTTTACACAGTCACTTAAGGAAAGCAATTTACAAAAAGTATTTAAGTGGTGTCAGTGGTATAACATGGTTATGTATATGTTGTACTATTCCTGTCAGGTCCATATCTTTCAGTAAAAGTCTGTTTGCAAAGCTTGCGTCAAATTGCAAACAAATAATTCTGTATGGAGACATTTACGTAGTTGAAAATAAACAGCCATTTTCCTAATATCAGGTTCCTTTGGAAGGTAATGATATTTTTAGTCCAGTGATCCTGTTGTAGTTGTATTTCTTCTGTCTATCTATATAACAAATGTGTGGGTGGGGCTAAATAGGCAATGATCAATGTTGATCTGATGTATTGTGCTGATGTATTTATTTCTATAATGTAATAAAAACCTGGAGCAGATAATGGGTCATTTTAGCAGCTTGGATTCAATATATTTGTGTATATGTGTTCAATTGCATGCATTAGTGTTCACACCAAAACTGATATACTTTTGGACTTAAAGTTTTATGCAGTCACTTAAGAAAAGCAAAAAGGATTGAAGTGGTATCCGTAGTAGTGTAGGGGAGATATTATTGTGTGTTGAAAGAGAGTGCTTTTTTTGTACTAGAATTACATTCACAGTGACAAAGTCGAAGTCACAGTAAATGATGGTTGTATAGGAAATACTGATAAGACTTTTCTGTTGGTTTTTCAAGCAAACTAATTGACCATCCATCAAGCTATCGGTCAAAGTGACTTAATCAGCCAAAATCACTGCTTTTTGTTTTAATGACCACATTTTTCAATGTCACGCTGTTATCTGCTGCCTCTTTTCACCTCCTCCTCTTTATTTAACTACTTTGTTTAACCACAGTTTAATCTGTGTAGATAGATGCATATCTACAGTGTCTGTAGGTTTTTTTTTCCCCTTAACATTTTAGGTTAAAATATAAGGGTGAATATGTAAGGGAAACTAATTATGTGAGATCATAGAAGCTGATAGTTTTGAAGTATTTCATGTCTGCTATCGATGCATATTTAAACAGGACTTCTTTTTTTTTTTCATTCCAGTTATTGTTCCAGAAGTCTAAGGGGACTGTACAGCTTTCCATGGAGCTGTTGGACACAGAGGAGGAGAACTCGGATGGACCTGTGGATACCGAGGTAGATGCCTGAGACTTGGCTAAAGATTTTTCAGCGTTAACCTATTAATCCAAACTGTACTTTTGGCAAAGTGTTGCAGCAACATCTTTTGACTATTAGCAAAGTTTGGTTTACTTTGGAGCTTATTCAGGCCAAGAACCCTGTCGCAAATGTTGCATCTCAGTGAAAGTTGATCATCTATGCATATATGAACAACGACAAAAAATAGCGCAGTGAAATGCAAGAAATGCATCCGGTTTGAAGTCTGAGACTATTGGAGACTATCTTTAGGCTGAGACTATTGGTGTGCGAGACAGTAGTGTGATTGTTGTCAAATCTGCAGTTGATTTTAACAAACTAAATATGCTATTTAGGGCTGCATGATTTGGGAAAAAATCAAATTGCAATTTTTTATTTTATTTTTTTGGTTAAAATTGCAATTTGCAATTTAAATGCAATTTTTAAAACAAATTAACAAAAAATAACTATAATAATTAGGTAAAAGTTAATGATAAGATAACACTAATTTTATTTTACAGAAAACTGCTGGGTTGTTAACATACAGGCCTATAACTGTACATCATAAGATACTGTTATGATAAAAATCTTTGACAGTAATTTCTTAATTTTGATCAGGAAGTATGTAAAATCCAAAATGAAGTCCATGTCTTTAATATGAAATATGAGCCTTTTATACATCCACTGTGGGGAGAAAACAAAACAAAAAAGCTCCTGTACACTTCTATACACTGGAGAGAAAAAATTATTTTCATATGTTTACTTCAAATTTCTTTAGAGAAGTATTTATTTTTCCTATTTATGGCCAAAATAGGACTGAGTGCGCATTACTAAGTGTTAAACTCAGAGGGTGCCCTGACGCAGAAACTCCACATATAAATCACAGAAGTAAGAACACATAACGTTCCAGGAAATCCCTAATATGGACAAAGGTATCTAGCTATGGCTGTAACTGAGTTAAAAGAAGTTAGAAACATATGAACTGATTAAACATGAAGACAATAAACCTACGACAATATATGATTTATCTGTGTTATTCACGCCTTCTCTGGTATTTTCATAATAATAAAGTACATTTATAATGCAATGCTGCTCGACATAG
This sequence comes from Sinocyclocheilus grahami, assembly GCF_001515645.1. NCBI lineage: Eukaryota > Metazoa > Chordata > Actinopteri > Cypriniformes > Cyprinidae > Sinocyclocheilus > Sinocyclocheilus grahami. The sequence goes on from NW_015506005.1 coordinate 648,168, forward strand.
CCTTTATTTCAGTATAGAATATATTTTGTGCCTCATTCTGTAATAAGATCAGATCAGAAAATGAAGTTATTTTAAAACACTCGACTGATTTTGTGGAATAAAATCATGTTATAATGTTCTCAACAACAGGTTTATAAATGCTTCTCATTAAGTTTGAGAGTATGTTTGGAGTGTGTTGCTTAATCAGATGCACATTATAAGCACTTGCAGAGATTATGGGGATGTGCATATATTTATTTCATTAAAAATCGCAGCCTTTGTGATTTCAATCATCGCATCAAGCCAAATCGCTATTTTGGTTTGATTTCTATTAATTGTTCAGCCCTAATTAGGGTCCTATGAAATCTTTTTTTTTTAATGGTTAAATTACTAAATGTCTATGGTCTATTAAAATGGTCTTATGTCTAAATTAAAATCATGAAACTTATACAATTTAACATCAATTTATTATATTAGTATATATTATATAAGTTTAACAAAAATGACATGTCTAGGACCCTATGAAATGTTTTATTTTTTCTCACCTTCTGTTTTATTGTTACCAAATTCTGTTTATGCATGTCTAATTATTTGAATGCATAAAAACAATTTAATTTATTAAAATGTATTTTTACAATAGCCTATGAAATAGTTTTTTTTTCTGTGTTTTGTATTTAATTTTTTCTGGTTATCAAATGAAGGCATAAAATATTAATTCAATTAATCTTTTAAACAAATAAAACTTAAACTTTATTTTTTGGTATTTAGTATTAACATTAAAACATGAAAGAAATGTGTAATTATTCCTTAAAAAATAAAGTTTTAATAATTTTAGTAGTAGTAGTTGTAGTATTACCTACATTCTTCTGAACAGCAGTAATATATTTCAGGCACAATAATTTCTTCAAGTTAAACCAAACTTTTATTTTGATGGGTGTCCGTGAATACCTTTAAATTTTTGTGTGCATCTGATATGACGATAGTTTCTCTCAAATGAAACGGTCAAATGCTCATGAAGTGACTCTTGAGCAGTTCTAGAGATTGTTTGTTCATGTACTCATATATTGAGGCGGCAGATGCTACGCGCTTGTGTGTAGTAACCGAAACCATTCACAGACACACAGAACATGCAGGATTCGAATTTAAATGGTCTTTTTGTTGCTTAATATTTACAGATACTAGTCCGTATCACGCCTTGATTTAAGTGTAATTACCTACTTTTGATTAATTCACCCAAACTTTGACAAATTCTGTGACGTTCCGTGTTAAACAGTAAATTCCATTTTTATGACTGGATTCTGCAATTCCGTCCGCGTTTTCCGCATCGCGGAAATCGTAGGGCCCTACCTAATGCAATTTTTAAAAAGTTTTTATAGCTCATTATCTGAAATCTGTTTTAAAATCGTTATGTTAGTGCTAATACTACTTATTTTTTGTGGGGGAGGCATAGGCCACATAGTGCATGACATCAAAATCAGTCATTAAACCCATCTGCAGTGCACAGCCAAGTCATGCTAACTTCAGTGTAGCGGTTTGTGCAAATTTGGTACTTGCACTATTCCATTGCACTACTTTCTGTGCTTCAGCTGACTCGTTTCTTGAAGGCTGAGATCTATCATTCAGAGGAACATATTTTGTCATTCTTCTGCACCGCCGTATCCAATAACATCTGCTACATCTGTGTCACCTGCTGCTGCAAGAAGTGTTGAGAGGAAATGGAAAAAAAAGATGTCGTTCCTTATTTGTCTTTCCTGTTGCACCTCAGAAAAGAGGTGACAATGTTGATGAACCAGATATTAAGGCACCACATGCTTCTGACCTGTAAGAACTGCTGGTAAGACAATAATGTCTAAATGGACTAAATATCAGAAGGAAAGGATGCGCCATGGCAAGACTTTGCTGATTTATATGAGCCAGTTCTGTTCAACAGTCCTGACAGACTCTATTTGTGCTTGGGATTTGGGAGGGAACATCTCTTTCAGCACCGACCATTTTGAGTTATTACTCCGTTATAACCCTTGTGGTTGAAAAATTGTTGACACTGACTACAAGCTTTTTGTTAGCAATTTCCTTCATAAATTGATTGAGGCTTGTGGCACTGTTCGGGATGTAAGCTAAGTATGTTCTGAGCAGCCAAACATATTGTAAAGAAACACTACTTGTGGCAATATCCGAGGGGTCAGAAACAACAAGGTGCTGTATGATGAATGGAGGGATATGTGGGAACTACTGGTCTTTCCATAGAGCCTACAGAGATGGCAAGGGAAGGTGACAGACAGTGGATCCTTATGGATTGGATGCTGTGAAGTTCTACACTAAATCAGACAGTGGTGTTGGACTGTTTTGGTCATTGCTGTTATGGAAGACTTCAGCAAATTGCCAAGGCGAAGATGACCAACACAGTATTCTAGGTGGGTCTTGCAGAAATGGGTTGTCAATGTTCATCTGTTTCTGCATCAGCTCCCACAGTTTTCCAGGACTTTTCTATATTTTGTATCCCATCAGTTAGTAGCACCACTGGAATGCAGAGGTGTAGTCTGAGCCACCAGAAAAATCAATTGTGTGTGTCTGATCTTGGAGTGTGCTCTCAGCCAAAGTAACACTGTAATATTTGATTTATCTGTACATATTGTTAAAGGGGTCATATGATGCGATTTCAAGTTTTCCTTTCTCTTTGGAGTATTACAAGCTGATTGTGCATAGATAAGATCCCTGAAATTGCAAAGACTAAAGTCTCAAAACCAAAGAGATATTCTTTATCAAAGTTAAGACTCTGCCACGCCCCCCTAAAACGGCTAGTTCTAGCACGCCCCCACATATCTACCTCACTATGGAAATATTTGCGTAATGCCGCCTAAATGTGCACGCAAAGAAAGAAGGCGTGGTTTCAGTAACCTCAGTTAGTGTTAAAGCAGCCATGTCAGGGAGACACTGTGTGTTTCTAGGCGAAAGCAAAAGCACTTTATTTGGCCTTCCGAAAGTAGATGCATTTAGGAATCTTTAAGATTACTTACAACAGAACAGCAATGCATTTTATGGACAACCGTTTCGTGAACCTAGGAGAGGAGGTAATTCTGACTTTGCTATGACAATCTGGCGCTTCTGAATCAGCGACTGTAAGTATGTTTTGTTATTAGTATTTGTTTATATATATAAGTATTTGCTATTGACTGTTCAAATGCAGAGTTTTGCACATCGTGTGTGTGTGTGTGTGTGGGCGCGCATGTGTGAGAGAGAGACATGGTCACATCACAGTGGAGTCAGCGGTCTTAACCGTGGCTTGTGTACTGCAAACACATACCAGCTTCATCACTGTGTCTGTCACGCGACTCTGTTCCCCTTTCTGGCTTGAACTGATGGTAAAACTAATGACATTATTTACTGTCTTTAAATTTATTTTGAAAGATGAAGCTCATGATTATGGTAAGGAGCGTTACATTTCCGACGAGTGCTTGCAGTGTTCGGCCAATCACAATGCACTGGGTCAGCTGGCCAGTCAGAGCAGACTGCGCTTGTCGGAAGGAGGAACTTTGTAGAAAACGAAGCGTTTGAGAGAGGCGGGGCATAGAGGACCTACAATAATGTACAGTATTTGAAAAATAATGTGTTTTTTGAACATTAAAGCATGTCAACATATTCTGTTACACCAAATACACAAAATAATGATCTTTAAAAAAGCATCATATGACCCCTTTAAAAAATAAGTTTGATTTGATTGTAAAAATTGTATTGTAAAATAATTTAGTGACTTTTGGTAAACCAATTTTTAGTTTCTTTCAAATTTATAATTTTTTAGAGTTATTACTATTACTGTTCAGGGTTGTGTTTCCCAAAAGCATCTTTAGCCAACTATGGTCGCAAGTTCCGTCGTTACCAACATAACCAAAATCATAGTTCAAACGAACATTCGCAAACAGCATCGTAAACTTGCGTGGTATGAACTACAGCTCTCGACCTGTGGTTAGAAGTATAGTTTCTTGTTAGTAAGACATGTGGAATTACAGTGCACAGCATAAATGAGTACACCCCCTCTGATTAAATATAAAATATGTATTTTCTTAATGATCACTAATATAATTCATAGAAAGATGACAAAACTGCCCTGACACTTCTTGGCACTGAGTGTACAAGGTCATGACATCTGTGCTGTTTAACTCCTGGAGGACGACCTCCTTGGTCTTTATTGGGGAGTGTTGCTCAGCTCATCTCTACAGAATCTCTCACAGCAGCTCAAGAGTGTTAAGATTGAGTGAAATACATGTCCACTGAAGGATTTTCAACTCAGGAGAATGAATATCTTCATTGTCATGTTAAAATAATGCCCAACAATGCAGGGAATGGGAAGAGGGTAGCATCTTCAGTTTCAGGTTTTTGTATTACGTCACACAGTAGTGTGTGAATTCATGCCAGCATTGATAAAGCACAACTCGCCCACACCTTCAGCACTCTTACATCTCTATAGAAGAGCTTTACTACCACTGAATGCCACTGTGGGAACCAGGCACTTCTCTCTGTACTCCTCCTCTAGCAACACCAGAACATTTTGGATGCTGTTAGATCCGAAATGATTGAATTGGTCTCCTGAGACCAGAGTATGGATTCCCAGAAGTCTATATTTTGTAAATATGGTCCTTGGAAAAAGCTAAATGAGTTTGTGCTTTGGCTACAGTCGGTAGTTCTGGTGTGGATAAACAACCATGCATGTCACTTCTGCAGGCTGCGTCATACTCTGTGAGATGAAGTGTCACTCTTTTCACAGCTTTTGCCGGCTCTGAGACTCTTTCACAGTGTTTCTCTTGCTCTAGCAAGAACTCACTCATTACTAAATGAAAGCTTAAAGTGAAGACCTGATTATTTCAGGGGCCTTTTCACAAGTCCATTGTTTTTGAATTTCTGTGTTACTTTGGCTATATTTTCACACTTAAAACAATAATTTG
>NW_015506005.1:653223-654390 GCF_001515645.1 Sinocyclocheilus grahami
TCTTTGTGTGCACATTTGGGCGGCATTATGCAAATATTTCCACATAGTGAGGTAGATATGTGGGGGCGTGTTAGAACGAGCCATTTTAAGGGGCCGTGGCAGAGGCTTAACTTTTATAAAGAATATCTCTTTGGTTTTGAGACTTTAGTCTTTGCAACTTCAGGGAGCTTATCTATGCACAAACAGCTTGTAACACTCCAAAGAGAAAGGAAAACTTGAAATCGCATCATATGACCCCTTTAAACCAATAATTTGGTATTCCTCTTGTACCATTGTCCTCTTTTATGCTAAGAAATAAATCTCCTGACAGTTCTCTCTCAAGTGGTTTCATTGTTGTCAGCATTACGTCTGAGTATGATTCAGTGGGCCATATAACACTTAATTATCAAGAAATTACATGCCTTTAACAGTTTTGATTCAACATACTTACCTGTTGATCAATACTTGCCTTAACCTTACACCAGAATTATTATTTTTTATTTAGTAACTTTCAGGAGGGTGTACTCATTTTTGCAACGCAACATTTTATCACTTTGATAAGAATTTTATTTTCTTGAATAATTTTTACATTCTTCTTTGGTAACTGATCAAGCAGACTTGCTGGAATATTATATCTCTAAAAAAAACATAACATGTCTTCTAAGCAAAGAGTAATTGCTGAATTTAAGTTTCAGAGGGGGTGTACTCATGTATGCTGTGCACTGTAAATAAATTATGCTTTTGGGCACAATAAGCAAGCTAACATGCAGTACAATCTATATCTTAAATTCTGTTTAAATATATATATCACTTATATATATTATATATATATCGATACATTTTAGCGTGTCCTCAATAAGCGCCTTTTTTGAAGAGTGCGCATGTGCATAAATGAACCCCGGAGTATGACGTAAGAGGAACACCGCGATGAATCAAACATCAAATAAAGCAAAATGACCGGGAACAAAACATAGTAAATTAGTCATCAGGTGCCATGTTCAATACAGCAGCATCTCAGAAATCTCGAATCAATTAATTACCACATGCGTGTGACGTCATTAACAACGGCCCTAAATTGTTGAACTAATGTGGTTCAAACGACGGAGATGCGACCGTGTTCGGGAAACAGTCGTGACTGGCTAGTTAGTTTCCACAACAATGCATCGTACTATGGTGGTTAATCAGTGA
>NW_015506005.1:660448-685422 GCF_001515645.1 Sinocyclocheilus grahami
CTATAGAAGAGCTTTACTACCACTGAATGCCACTGTGGGAACCAGGCACTTCTCTCTGTACTCCTCCTCTAGCAACACCAGAACATTTTGGATGCTGTTAGATCCGAAATGATTGAATTGGTCTCCTGAGACCAGAGTATGGATTCCCAGAAGTCTATATTTTGTAAATATGGTCCTTGGAAAAAGCTAAATGAGTTTGTGCTTTGGCTACAGTCGGTAGTTCTGGTGTGGATAAACAACCATGCATGTCACTTCTGCAGGCTGCGTCATACTCTGTGAGATGAAGTGTCACTCTTTTCACAGCTTTTGCCGGCTCTGAGACTCTTTCACAGTGTTTCTCTTGCTCTAGCAAGAACTCACTCATTACTAAATGAAAGCTTAAAGTGAAGACCTGATTATTTCAGGGGCCTTTTCACAAGTCCATTGTTTTTGAATTTCTGTGTTACTTTGGCTATATTTTCACACTTAAAGGGGTCATATGATGATTTTTTTTAAAGATCATTATTTTGTGTATTTGGTGTAACAGAATATGTTGACATGCTTTAATGTTCAAAAAACACATTCTTTTTCAAATACTGTACATTATTGTAGGTCCTCTATGCCCCGCCTCTCTTTCTTTGTGTGCACATTTGGGCGGCATTATGCAAATATTTCCACATAGTGAGGTAGATATGTGGGGGCGTGTTAGAACGAGCCATTTTAAGGGGCCGTGGCAGAGGCTTAACTTTTATAAAGAATATCTCTTTGGTTTTGAGACTTTAGTCTTTGCAACTTCAGGGAGCTTATCTATGCACAAACAGCTTGTAACACTCCAAAGAGAAAGGAAAACTTGAAATCGCATCATATGACCCCTTTAAACCAATAATTTGGTATTCCTCTTGTACCATTGTCCTCTTTTATGCTAAGAAATAAATCTCCTGACAGTTCTCTCTCAAGTGGTTTCATTGTTGTCAGCATTACGTCGGAGTATGATTCAGTGGGCCATATAACACTTAATTATCAAGAAATTACATGCCTTTAACAGTTTTGGTTCAACATACTTACCTGTTGATCAATACTTGCCTTAACCTTACACCAGAATTATTATTTTTTATTTAGTAACTTTCAGGAGGGTGTACTCATTTTTGCAACGCAACATTTTATCACTTTGATAAGAATTTTATTTTCTTGAATAATTTTTACATTCTTCTTTGGTAACTGATCAAGCAGACTTGCTGGAATATTATATCTCTAAAAAAAACATAACATGTCTTCTAAGCAAAGAGTAATTGCTGAATTTAAGTTTCAGAGGGGGTGTACTCATGTATGCTGTGCACTGTAAATAAATTATGCTTTTGGGCACAATAAGCAAGCTAACATGCAGTACAATCTATATCTTAAATTCTGTTTAAATATATATATCACTTATATATATTATATATATATCGATACATTTTAGCGTGTCCTCAATAAGCGCCTTTTTTGAAGAGTGCGCATGTGCATAAATGAACCCCGGAGTATGACGTAAGAGGAACACCGCGATGAATCAAACATCAAATAAAGCAAAATGACCGGGAACAAAACATAGTAAATTAGTCATCAGGTGCCATGTTCAATACAGCAGCATCTCAGAAATCTCGAATCAATTAATTACCACATGCGTGTGACGTCCTTAACAACGGCCCTAAATTGTTGAACTAATGTGGTTCAAACGACGGAGATGCGACCGTGTTCGGGAAACAGTCGTGACTGGCTAGTTAGTTTCCACAACAATGCATCGTACTATGGTGGTTAATCAGTGAATTACGTCGTTGTATGGGAAACGCACCCCTGGTCTATTATTATTATTAGTAGTAGTAGTAGTAGCTTGTGACTTATAATTTTTAAATACTATTATTATTATTATTATATTTTTATAACAATTTTGTTTAATGCATCACAATCATAATTATTCATCATTATTATTATTATACAATTTTTATGTTGAATTCCTCTATTTATTATTGCTTTTCCATAGAGACATTTCCAATTTAAAAGTATTTATTTGTTTACATTTTTTTCTGTAGTACTTTGATTTTAATTCTGTTCTTTATTCTGCTCATTCTGCATTTGACTTTGTCAGTTTTGGTCTTGTGCTCCAAACAGAGACCATTTTTCAAGAAATGAAACGCATGAACAAAGCCTTTGCATAATATATGAGATTCGTACATAGAAATGAATCTTGTAAAACAACAAAAAACTACCATGCAGAGCATATCCTGGAGGTGATATTCATGTATTCAACTGTATTCAGTAGTTTCAGACAGTAATGCAATTAACATTGACTCTTTATTCTGAAAAAGTAACCTTGAACATCTGTCTGTCTGTCTGTGTGTTTCAGCGCTGGCCCGACTACGTGGAGCGATATCTGAACACCAGCTCGGCCTCTCCAGAGCTGCGAGAGCACCTCTCCCAGAAGCCTGTGTTTCTACCCAGGTGAGGCTCAGCCAAGTACACCCATCTTTAGAGCCATGAGTCCTTTAAACTTGCCTCCTTCCCATGAAGCATCATCTCAAGACAGGAACATCCCAGGAATGCTTTCGGTAGTCTTGGGAAATGTCTCACTGTACAAGTGCTGCTTGTTTGTAATCACCTGTTTTCTTTTTGTTTTTATTTCTACCCAAACACACAAGCTGTCTGCCTGCTTGCATTCGCACTTTATTTAGAATTTATTTAATGAAAACTCATTGTTAGGCTGCTTATCTCTGCTCAGATGTGGCCACAGTACAGTCATATTGGTTCTTTTACGATTATTTATGAATTGTAAGTATGGTGTGTTTGAGGGGAATGTGTGCAGAGGTGTTATCTCAAATTATGTGCACCATTTTTTTTTTATTTTAGGGCAAAATCGAGGATAAGCCTTTAAAAAACATTTAATGAGGTGGAAAGTCCATTTCAATTTTAATATTTGTTTTTCATCTGCGAATATGGAAGATGTTTTTATATGCCTGCTCTTAAGAGGGTTCGGTTGAGTCACCATGTTCTTTGGAAGGGCAACTTTCTAAAGAGGCTGAAGACTGTGTAGTTAGATAAGATGAGCCCGTTTTTGAAAAAAGCAGTGCTTTGTTCAGATCTGTACTTTCTTTTGAATAGATTTTCATAATCTTTTTAACGTTACCCACTTTTGGGTTTCAGAAACTTTCTTTGCTCTCTCACATAAAGTGTGCTGTGGTCTGTTTGTGTAATTCAATTCACAGATATATTTCTGTATGTGACTTGATTTCATGATTTTGTATAAATGTTCTTATAGTCTGTAAGATTTGAGTGAGCAGACCTTGTATGCTGAGATCTCAGAGATGATGATGTGTCCTCCCGTTGCTGATTCTCTCCTGAGTTCGATTGGGGTTGTCAGTTTACAAAGTGGTGCTATGACTCGAACTTAAACTCACCATGGTCTGACACTAAGACAGCTGTATTTCAGAGAGGGGCTTGTCAATAAAACTCTGGTCTGAATTTTATCCTCAAATGTGCGTGTATTTCTTTCCAACAGATGTTTGAGCTCTAGCATGGGAGGATGATTGATTTGCTTGTTCTTTCAGTTTTTTTTTAATGCATGTTTTTTTTGTGCAGTGCTAGAGAGATGCTCTTGATGTCTTCATGTTCATCCACAAACTGACAGTCGCATTTTAATTTTTTTTTGATTGATTTGTTTCTGTTTATGTGCATTGTGAGGTTGAGTAGCTGATGTTTGCACCAGTTTTTGCTAGGAAAATGAATGGAACTAACACTTCTAGTGCATGGTAATGCAGTGCAAAATGTCAACCCATATCCTGGCCATTTAACCTTATTTTTCCTCCCTACTGGTTTCCTTCTTTTTTTTCTTTCTTTTTTTGTGATGATTGGCTAGTTTCTTTTAAGTGAAGTCCTGAATTCAAAATAACAGTCATGGTTTCTATGCCCATTCACATCTGTAACCTTTGGTAAGTACACTTCTAATTTTAGTCTTTAATCGAAGCAGGGAAATTAACTTGTTTTTGTTTGTTTTTTCACCCAGCATTTTGATTTGGCACTTGATCAATATGGTTTTGCCATGGATATGAGTTTTCAGTGGAGATGATCATTTCTGTTGATAATTTACCATATCTGTTGAGACCCAGGTGCACTGTAGACAGTTGCATTGGTGCATACTTTTTCTTTTTGATTAGGATGTTCCTCTCCTAGGCTGTCAGATGCTGAGCCTTAGCATGTTTGATAGCATTTGTACTAAATTTAAGAAAGATTTAAGTTTCTCGAAAATTAAACAATGTGCCATTTTCTTTTTAAGGAACCTAAGGCGAATCCGGAAGTGCCAGAGAGGTCAGGAGATGCAGATGAGAGAGGCCAAAGAAACAGCCAAGAAATCCTCAGAGGGCGGCGAGGACTCAAAAATGGAGTGCATGTTTAAGCTCAATTCCTACAAGATGGTGTATGTCTTCAAGTCAGAGGACTACATGTACCGACGCACTGCACAGCTGAGAGCACATCAGGTATATTGTTGATAGATCAATGGTTCTCAAACTTGACTCAAGCGGTCCCCATTGTTTGACACAATATTTGAAGGCCCCACCATGTTGACTAAGAAATTTCCTCTATTCCGTAATTATGATGGTTTAAATTTAAATGATTATTTTTATGCACAGAAACTTGGGAGTGTTGATATATTAAAGATATATCTTTCAGCATTTATTCATATTCAAGTCATTTTTGTATGACCTGTATGTTCCACAGAAGAAAGTACGTTATTTTGAAGAATATTGATAATAAAAACATAATTGGTTCCACTTGGCTTTCCTTATGTGGACAAAAAATACAAAATGGAAACTCAGACTCTTTTATTACCAGTATTTTTCAGAACATATTTTATGTCCACAGAAGAAAGTAAGATATTTTGAAGAATATTGGTAACAAAACAGTTTTGGTTCCCATTGACTTTCTTTCTTTGTTCTATCAATATACCTAAACTCACTAGTTCAAACTTATGCGCCCTCCAGAAGCTTGCGTTCTGCAAGTGAACGGCGCCTTGTGGTGCCATCCCAAAGAGGCTCAAAATCACTCTCACGGACCTTTTCCTGGACTGTGCCCAGCTGGTGGAATGACCAGATCTCAATTCGAACAGCTGAGTCTTTAGCCATTTTCAAAAAACGTCTAAAGACACCTCTTTTTCACCAGCACCTGACCAACTAATACTAGCACTTACCTATTCTATTCCATTCCATTCTATTATTATAAAAAAAAAAAAAAAAACCTAGCTACGTGTACTATGCTAGACTAACCGAGACTTGTCATGGCACTTGTATGCTGTTGTTGTTCTCTCGTTGGTCTGATTGCTTCTATTGTTCTCATTTGTAAGTCGCTTTGTATAAAATTGTCTGCTAAATGATTAAATGTTAAATGTTGTATGGACAAAAAATGGGAACTGGAAATGTTTGGTTACCACTATTCTTCAAAATATATTTTATGTTCTACAGAAGAAAGTAAGTCATACAGGTTTAGAATAACATGAGGGGAAATTGACAGAATTTTCATTTTTGCCAAATTATACTCTATTAATTTTGTGATCCAGAACATTCAGGATTCTAATACTGTATGTTCTTCATTTACAACAATAGTTTGCGATGGGAAAATTCTCTTTTTTGTTGTTTGTTTTTACATTTTCAGGGTTTCATTTTAGGTCATGATTTTCACATTTATTAGCATTTTAATTAAGATTGTTTACATAAAAAAAGCATGTTTTGAGATCATCAAGAGGCTTCATGATTGATTGATTTCTTGCTTATTTTCAGTCTCACCAGCGAGTAAGCACTCGTCTGCATCAGCGCTTTCAAGCGTGGCTAGACAGGTGGCAGAAAGACCACGTGACCAGCGACATGGCAGCCACCACTTACGAGTGGCTGATGGGAGAGGCCCAGGAGGGGCTACTGCCTTGCAGAACCGTCTGTGAGCCCAAGATCATCCACTTCCAGAACATCAACAAATACAAAGTCACCTACAGCACTACATTGTAAAGCTCAAGTTTTCAAGAGAAGGGAGGGCTTTTCCCTCCATTTTATGTTTTTACGATGACTGAAGTAGCACTGAAATTAAAATCCGACCGCCATTGTTCTTTGAAGATTGCTCACTTTCTTTTTTTTATTTCTACCTTTTAAAATTTTTAGATTGGAGTCTTTTTTCCCCCTTGACTTTATACCCAGTTGGTTAGTGTCCTTCAATCATGATGGCAAGAAGACACTTCTTGCAAATGCTGCAGCTCTAGTCAGACTTTCATTCAATTTTTCAAGACGATAAGAATCAGTTTTGTCTTTTTGAGAGGCTTTTTGTGAAAAGGATGGTTTACAAATACAGGTCAAGTTCATGCCCATTTGTATTGTTTTTATTTTTCATCTCTTCAAGGTGAATATTAGTTTATTATCAATATGTCTTTTGTGGTTCACTTTAACCACATACATGTTTAAAGAAATGACAGAAAATCCCAAATCAGTTTTTTAAAAAGCCTCCATGTTAGGGGCTACGCAGCTAAACCAAGACTGATGATGTGTATTCGCAATATACATGAAATGTAATCAAGGTCTCTTTTCACAGGTTAACTACAGCACCATTAATGAAGGTATTACTGTTAATTAATAGACATCGTCCCGCGGAAGAACATTCCAACCGGAGCTACTTCTCTAAGTTTATGTCTATGGCGATTCACGCAGGTATGTGTTACTCCGCAGCGGTGACGACCCGACCAGGCTACAATAGTCCACATATAAGTACTTATTATAAGTGCACCGTAGTGATTCGGAATAAGACAAAAACGCGGTTTGAAAGATGAATTCATGATGTACTCGCTCATTATATACATTTTGCAAATTTTGAACACAGAAAAAGTTGCATAGTGCTGCTTCAATGCATCGTGTTGCCTTCTTAAGTAAGCATCAGTAAATGTTTTCACCTTTTATAATAGTTGCGTTTGAGTCTCTCAGTGTGAAAAGATGGATTTCAAAATCATACAGTCTCTGCTGAAATGAGGCCAAATATGCAGAAGATGCTGGAAAACCAAAGCATTTGTTGGATCTGGGGGATGTCTCTGAAGAACAGTGGGCAGTTGAACTACTCTGGACAAACTACAGACTCATGAACAACTATCACAAAATATAAAAACAGTTCTGGATCATCCAGGTAACAAAACACAGTATTAAGATTTAAGGGTTTGTAAACTTATGAACGGTCATTTTTATAAATTCACTATGATTTGTCTTTCAGTAAAATATTCTGGTTAAAGACATTAAAATAATGTTCAGTCATATCATTAACAATTAACAGCCTTTATTATTTCATCCAAGGCCAAGGACTGAAAAAAAGTTAATTAAGATCATTAGATATGGCTGCAGTAAACCATTACAAGTGTTCTAAGAATGTTTGTGAGATAACCATGAATATAACTAACACCAGGCCTGCTCAGTTCCTCGACTGTCCGGCCCACCTTAATCATTATGAGCCAGGTTTTGACTAACACTGTACATATAACATTAATAAAAACATTATAAAAATGTATCTAATGATTCAATTGAGTATACATAAATGGTGATGAAGTCAGAACAGAAGGAAGTATCAGCTAACACACTACAGTGCAAGTTAATAATGAACAAAATGTTATTCCTCCAAAGCTGCAAGTGCCGGAATATCTCATCCAGTATCCATCCCGTTCACCTCAGTGCTCATTCCCGTACATAAGTCCGTGTGCACACCACATCATCGGCCCCAAAGGTCTGAGCAACGGAAATAAATAAAGAGAGAATGCCATTAACTCATTTATTCTTTCAATGTTATTCACAGTTCATTTTGTTCACTATGATTCATTTGCAGTCACAGATCGATTATATGTGACACTCCTAAAATGAAAGTATTTTGCTCTGACATAAACATTTTGTTTGTAGCTTCTTGGAAATGTTTATCACTGAAGTGCTTTGACTGATGTATTGATCAGATTGAGAGGAAGTGCCTCTGACATCTCAACGCTGAGTTTGCAAATCACATCAAAACAGAACTAGAGCAGCTGACAACACCATAGACCATCTGCGCTCCAGAGCAGGACCACTTCACACACTCTTTTAAAAATTGGTATTAGGGCAGGCCATCTGCTGTGTGCGCCGGTGCCGTGGGACACATTAGAGAGAGGAGCGTCAGGCCCTTACACACCACCAGCATTCCTACATGTAACATGATCAATTAGACCCATTTGCAAAGTATTTTCTGGGTCACTGACAGTAACTTTGTTCCATGATGCCAGCTTTATGGTAATGTGGTCATTTTTACAAAAAGCAACACACATTAATCATTAGAATAAAAAAAGAGGGTAAAAATTATGTAATGTTTACAAAAACCATTTATAATGAAGACTGCTGTAAAGCATAAGACAAATGGTTTCAAGTGGTTCATAAGAAAACATTAATTTAGATAAATAAAAGGACAAAAAGCAGTCGGCATTATATTCATATGCAACGAGGCATTTAAAAAAAAAAAAGAGCTGCAGTTGGTCATGATTATTCAGCTCATGACAAAACAGCTGGTCCTGAATGGAAAGACATGCATCAGAAGTCTTTCCTCCTCATGAGCCTGGAGGAGTTTTGATGTGAGCCAGCTGCATTACCAGTTCACTGTGATGCATCACATTTTCTGCTGTGCCTAAGACACAGATGTGACTTCTACATGTCTTGTCCTACAGTTCATGCTGTGATGCCACCAACTGTGACAATGTCCATGAACTCATTAATGTGGACCAGAAATACGACTGAATGCAAGTTGTGCTGTGTTAGTAGTTCAGCATATTTTCCTGTTGAGCTCATTTATTTAGCAATAACTTTCCATGAATAGAGTACATAGGGTATGAAATGGCCTCTTAAATAGCTTTTTCAACAAATGTTATATGAATGTCAACATAAAACAGAACCCAACATAAAAGAATAAACAAATAAATAATCAAAAACATAAAATGATGGAAAAATGTGTAAAAGAGCTGCAAATTTGGCCTATATCAGGCTGTCAATCGGTAGCGGCTGCTGCTAATTTGGAATCAAATGTTGGTTTGTTGTTACTGATATAGATATATTTCCCAAAAAAGGAAGATACGTTTTTTTGGGGGGGTCAAAACTTGAGTAACAAGGTTGAATGTTTGATCATGATGGAAGGCCCCACTACTTAAAATTACATAAAAACTACGAAAAATGAAACGGAATATTATGTAATTATTTCCTGTCAATGTGTATACAGTGTCTAAATAATGTTATTTCTTAGGTGTTAAAATTTACAATAATATAGCATTTCGGTAATGTGGGAAAGTCATGTTCTGACAGGGTTCCACACAAAATTGGTTATCAAAACTTTTTATTTTATTTTATTATAATTTTTTACTACAGTGATATAAATATCAGTTCAATAGATTATATCAAAATAATGATGTTATTTGTTGTACAAAGATGTACATACTACAACAAATAACATTGCCTCATCTTAGAGGGGTAGTTCGCCCAAAAATGAAAATTCTGTCATTAATTACTCACCCTCATGTCGTTTCAAACCCGTAAGATCTTCGTTCATCTTTGGAACACAAATTAAGATATTTTTGGTGGAATCTGAGAGCTGTCTGACCCTGCATAGACAGCAACACAACTGAAATGTTCCCAAGAAAAGATCTCCTTGCTACGTCTCTGGACTTGGGAACATTTCAGTTGTGTTGCTGTCTATGCAGGGTCAGACAGCTCTCAGATTCCACCAAAAATATCTTAATTTGTGTTCCAAAGATGAACGAAGGTCTTACGGGTTTGAAACGACATGAGGGTGAGTAATTAATGACAGAATTTCATTTTTGGGTGAACTACCCCTTTAAGACATCTTAAGTGGGACAGGCCAAAATCCAATTTTAAGGGAGTACAGGCATTTGCTTTTTTTTTTTTTTTTACTGACTTTTCATGCTAGGCCAATTGAATGCAAGATAACACTTATACTTATATCATAGCAAAAAACAGGGTGTTTGTGCTTCCAATGCTTTAAAAAAGTCTTGGGACACTGAAGTGTACTGAATTTTGCACAAGTGGTTTCTGAATACTGCAGTAAGCAAATTCAGAATTGGCCTTCGGTTTTAACTTGTGTTATATAGAGCCTCTGTAAACTTTTAAGTATGGCCTACACATCATGTTACTTATAAATAGCATTAACTTTATCAGGATGCATGTGATCCAGAAATTAGTGTCACACAAGGTTAGGTGCTACTGTAGGTTGTATTCTCTTCTTATGCTCAAGTTACCTTTACTGAATGCTCATGAACTGCTTTTTATGGCACATATTTTCAGTGACCCATGTGAAGAATGGTGAAAATCGTTTCACTGCATGGGTGTTTCACCATCACACGTCTTTCCCAAATCCGCTTTGAAGTTTACAACAGATATTTGACCGAGAGAGGAAGACATTTGATGTCCCTCAGGGGCAGCAAAGCCAGTGAATAAAGCCAGTAATAAAACCTCCTCGGTTATAAGGCCAGTTTACTGTTGTCCATCTGGCCTATAAAACGGAACAGGCCAGATGTTTACCCAATGCTGCGTTTTTGTAAAAATTCCAAGCAAAGCAATCCAAGCAATCAGTTTCTCATGGGTGTTAGTAATCACAAAGCAGACTGAAACATTCAGACATTCAGCACTAAATAGACAAGGACAGACACAGAATGAATCATTTTAGTAGTGATTTCAGGAAAGGAATGATCAAGTGATAGAAAAGCTACGCACCAGAATGAGTTCGTTCCCTCTCAGCTCTCGTGTCCAGTACGTCTTAGGGCCGTTACCGTCCACAAGAGTTTGCCTGCAGGTCATCTTGTTCTCTGTCTCCCATGTGACCAAGCTCTGTGAACATTACAGGCTAATGGCTATAATCTCACAATACAGCCTTTTGAAGATGAACATCTATATCTACATCTACTGCACACTGAAAATAGAAAATAGTTCTTTCCAGGGAAGAACATTCAGATTTTTCTCAGAGGAATTCTTCTGTCCACTGGCACTTGAATTACGTCCACTGAATGTTAAAAGCTCTTAGAACATCAATTTGAGGGAATAAATCATAAGTAATGGACTGAGGAGAGATGACCACCACAGGTGACCCTGCTATGTCATGCCGATGAGTAACAGCTATATATTTTACCCTTTCGATATACCCTCTGCACACATTTCACTGTATACATCACCTTCTCTGCTTAACTGAAATCTTTTGTACATATAATTGAATGACTAAATATACAGGTTTCATTTCATGTTTATTTAATGTTGCCAAATAACTAAATAGTCAAATGAAAAAAAATGCAAAAACAGATGTTATTTTGTGCTAGGCTTGTGGTTACTTTTATTTGCCTGTAAAAAGGTAGCAGTCATAAAGGTTAGCTTGTTAAACAGGCTTTCTAGTTCGGCCTGCCCATTGCCCTTTCAGCAGGCTCTGACGGGTTGACAGGCTCCGAATGAAAACTCAGTGCCCTCACGAAACACATCGTGCCATATCAGTGCTCATATCACTTCTGTAGTATGCACACATTATCTTACACGTTGCTGAATGTGACGAGAGCAGCCGTTTGAGCCAGAATCCCCTCAGATCCATTCAAATCCAGGAGATTAAAGGTGGAAGACATTTTTTTTTTTAAAAAGCTGGTATTCTTATTCTTGTGGGGACATTTGGTAATGCAGGGAATACCAGGTACATACATATATAGGTTCAAAAATTGGGGTTGGTAAGACGTTTAAAACATTTCTGAAAGAAGTCTCTTAAAATGCAGTAAAATGTAATTGTTGTATAAAATGTATACTATTTTAAAAAAATAATGTATTCATATGGCGCTAAAGCAGAATTTTCCGCAGCCATTACTCCAGTCTTTAGTGTCACTTATTTTTTTTTATTTATTTTTTTTAGGATTCTTTGATGAACAGAAAATTCAAATGTATAATTTATTTGAAATAGAAATCATTTGTAACATTATATATGCCTTTACTGCAGATTTAATGAATTTATTGAGACCTTTCTGAAGAAATACATGAACTCCTATTGTAGTCTCATTTCTGAAAAGATGCTGATCACAAAAACAAACAAACAAAAATAAAGAAACCCCCTAAGTTGTATTACCTTGCACTTCCGCCCATCTACCGTCTCCTCGTTGAACTCTTGTCCTATCTGGAAGTTAATTTCTGTGGTCCTCACGGTAGTGGAGGTTTTGATGTAGAACTGTTCAGCGTTCTGGCGGATCTCCACGTGGGGTTTAGAGGCTGCAGCACAGGCCACCTTCCTCAGCATAGCGTTCACCCCTGCATTACACAAAACATCTCATTATGCCACATGAGTTATGTCAAATTTGTCACTTTGCTTTTGTAAATGTTTTCAGTTTTATGTTATTGAGGCAGAATGGAGCAAATAAAGTGTCCAAATGAAAAGACTATTATATACAATAAATGATCGAATAACTCCATGAGCACTCATCGCTCTCGACTGTGCTGTGATTATCCACTTGTATATCTCACTCTAATTCCCTCAAGATGGCATGCTTACATCATTTATTTGAATCTGCTGCAATAGATACTGGGGCAAAGGGAATATCTGGCCTGCTTTCATTTGTGTGGCTTTCATGTTTTTTAATGTGACCGACATTCATTTTTCCTAGTCATAACTAGGGCAAGTCAAGCATTCATACAGCCGTGGTATGCCATTTTTCTGCATAAATAGTTATCAAGGGATCACAGAGTAGATTGTTATCAGCAGATGTTGCAAATAAGGAGCTGCAATGACAGGGTGTTGACTGGAAGGAATGCCACGGCTCTTGGTCTTGTGCAGTATCTACTTGGACAATATTAAAACTCTACAAGGGCTACTTGCACATTTTTGGCACAGGATTGTTGTGTAAAGTATCAGGGTAAGTAACTGTCTGATCGGTTTCATAAACATTCCAGTTCTCAAAAATGTCTCTCTTTATATTTGGGAGTTTTCTGGAGAATTATAGGCGTCTGTTTCACTCACCATGTCTTTTGTTTTTTTGTTTTAAATTCTGATATGATATGCTCACTACCGTTAAAAAATAATACTTTTATTCAGCAGGGATGCATTAAATTGTTTAAAAGTGACAGTAAAGACATTGCTAGAAAAGATTTATATTTGAAATAAATGCTGTTCATTTGAACTCTCATCAAAAGAATCCTGAAACGATGTATCACTTTCCACAAAAATATTCAAAAGCACAAATTTTTTTTAATAAGTAATGTTTTACCAAATCAGCATATTACAATGATTTATGAAAGATCATGTGATACTGAAGACCGGAGTAATGGCTTCTGAAAATTGAGCTTAGCCGTTACATAAATAAAGTATATTTCTAAACATATCTTCTTTGGAGACTTCTTTCAAAAATATAAAAATCTTACGCCAGACTTTTGAACAGTAATGTAAATAATAATAATCATAATCATAATCATAATAAAACGTCTTGTTCAAGACTTGATCAAATCAAAATTTCTGGGCTGCACAAAATGTTTTATTATTATTATTGGTATGAAACAATTACATTGCATTTCATTTAAAAATAAATAAATAAAATCTAATCCACTGAGTTGGTGCATGTTTGTGCCCTTGCTAAATCTCTGCACTGTCTCTGTAGCTTTGAGAATTTGAAGAAGAATCCAGACTGCTAAAGAAACAAAAGACACTGAAGACGCAGTCCAACCGCCCGAAAATAATAGTGATTTACTCTTCACACTAGTTAATCCATGAATATGCTATTGAAGAATCTACAGCAAAAGAAGAGAGGATTCTGGACTGGGCCTAAACAACAGGACAAAACAGTCTATAGTGATCACATACTACACACTTAGTGAAGGATGAAGTGAGTGGATCACTTACCGAGTGCTTTGAGGAGTTCTTCAAAATTTTCACTGCTCTTCATCTTCCAGGTTCCAGCAAAATTGGGCATCTTGGCCTGCTCCTTTTAATCACTCTGGCTTTAAAAAACTTGCCTTTTAATTCAGAAAACAGATCTTCTGCCACTATTTTGTTTTTCAGATCTAAGAAGTTGACAGTTTCCACAGCATTTCTTCTTCTCTTTCTCACCCTGTCTCTTCTACAATATCACCCCTCTCTTTCTTTCTGTCTCTGTGTTATGCCTTCTGGACCACTGCTGATAGCAAGCATCTGTGACGTACGTCAGTGGTCCCTCCCTCCCACCCAGATGGATGTAATGGCTTACAGGAGCACCCATTCTCTAACGCTTCTCATTCATCTCACACTCTTGAATTCATTGCTTTAATACTAATCCGAGCTGTCACATTCATTCTCATATAAAGCTCCTGGAGACTTTAAGTAGTCAGTTCATGCTCTTCTATGGTCTTTTTTATCGCTTTGCCAGTTCTTCGACTTTCGGATTAAAGTAAATATAAATTATAGGTTCCATTTTCCACTAGTGCATGCGCTTTTTAAAAACTATTCAGCAGTGTATAAACACTGCAACACTCAATATCGATTATTTTTATAAATATATCTGGGTGATGAAATTTGGAGTGCGCTGTAAAGAATGATTTTCAAACATTATTGGCGTACATTTGAAAAGAAAATACTATTTCTACTTTGAAATTGTCTTTAATTCAGGGCTGCTTGTCATTTCTTTGTAATTACTTGTGACATTTACAACTAATTTCCGAGTCAAAACTGTTTCCAAGAAAATCCTTCACCATTTTTTAGTCTATTTGCACTCCAGATGTAAATAACATCCATTTGAGTCAGTTTTCTTCTCTTTAAAACAACCTACAACACATTTCCCATGAAGACCCATTCATCCTGGATCCTGCCTCCCAAGAGGAGAAGGACAGGAGCCCCAGGAGAGAAAGAGGGGCCCCAGGCTAAACTCCTCCCTCCCCTACTAGGCAGTCTGATTTGTTCCTGTCCCGATGTTGGTTCATTTATCTCTTTGACAAAGTGCCTTTGAGACAGCAGTTGATAATTAATGTAGAGAGAGGGCAGAGAGCACTTTGTCATTTCTCTAGGAAGTATCCAGGAGAAGAAACGGACCCATCCACTCGCTCGCACACCCTCATCGGCCACTGTTTGTCCCATCAATCAATTGATTTGGTATGGGCCTTTAGATGTTGCTGTGTGTGAATATCTTTTCTCTCCTTTGTTTTTATAAGGCCCTGTTGAATGTGCCAATGTGTGGTCCATGAAATAGACTGTGCTATGCCAAGACCATGATGTGGAGGGCTATTGTTCCTCAGGAACATGCAGAAAGGTTGCATTAACATACTGTATTGTATTGTGTATAGTTAATGCATTAACAATGGACTAGAAAATAGATTGTTGCATTTAAGCAGTTTTAGGTAACATTTTATACAGATTTCTTGTTACCTGTTACATGTACTTACTATAATAACCATAAATGATCCATAATTACAAGTAGGTAACCATAAACCACACCTTAATCCTAACCCTATATAGTAAGTACATATTGTTAATTAAAACCAAGTGTAACCCAGTTTTTTTTTTGTATGGGTAACATTTTACAGTTTGTTAACATTGTGGTAGTGCACTAACTAACATGAATTAACAATGAGAAATACATCTTACAGTACTTATTAACCTTTGTTAATTTTAGTTAATAAAAAATTTCCATATCAGTTCACAATATGACTTATGTTAACAAATACAACTTTCGATCTGCAAAATGTATTACTAATTGTTGAGATTAAGATTAATACGTGCTGTAGAAGTATTGTTCATTGTTAGTTCAGTTCAAATGAAACCTTATTGTAATGTATTACCAACATATGCATCTTTCTATTTGTCTTTCTATGAACACTCAGGGCTCGCACTATTACAGTTTTTCTGAATTGCTAAAACACATTTCTTGAAACCATCACTCATTTGCTCAAAACCTTAAACACAGATCCAAACCTTCAAACTAAATTCACAGAACCCCCGACTCTTCTGGCAAAATCAAACAATCGCTTCAAAACCATTTCACCTGTACTCAAAACCAATCAAAACTTTCAAATCATACACACATTAGTCAATAATATACACACTACAGATCATTCATTAGACACTACATCAAAAAATGGAGAACACAGTATCCAGTGCATGTAATTACAAAAAATACATACATACATACATACATACGAATCAGAGGATTTCATCTGGTCACAGGCAGGCAACAGGGAAAAAAAAAACTCTGGTATGGCGGATCCAACCTTGACAAGGCAGCACGTTTATGTCACCACAGACCAGTTCTTCCACCCTAACATGGTAGTCTTGCAATTCTACTCAAGATTCTCGTCCACTCTTCTTTTGCTGTTCTTTTGAACTTTCCAACTGATTATGTTGGCCGGAGAATCTGCTCAATTTAGGTTGAACTCTTTGTCCTGCCTCTGTCATTCCATGCACAAGAACATGGTTTATCACAGTTGCTCTGATTTCATCTGAAATGACTGTTCTTGGTCTTGCTCTTCCTCGTCCTCCTCTTCCTCCACCTCGTATACACACTCTTCCGTATCTCTCAGATTGATGGATGCACCCATGCCATTTGTGCAGTTTGAATATTTTGTACATTCACAAATTTAGAAAAAAGTGTGAACAGTTTTGAATTATTGTGTGTAAACAATGACAACCGTGTTGCAGTTGTGCTTAACTTTTGCTTTCTTGTGTTTAGGGTTTTGCATCACAAGTTTATCACAGTGCAAACTGCGTTTTAGTGAGTGAGAATGTGTTTAGAGTTTTGCAAAAAAGAGTGCATGAGATCTGCAAATAGTGTCTAAACTGCTTGAACTTGTTTAAGGTTTCGCAGAAAGGGTGATTTATTTGACAAACTGGTTTAGGCTATTGAGAATTTGATTCAGAGTTTGGGATGTAGTGTCTTAGCAAATGTGAAGAACTGTAAAAAGAGAGGTTCTTCGTAAAGAATTGTTCACTGCAAGACTCTTTAGGGAACCAGAAAAGATTCTTCTATGACATTGCTGAGAATGCCATAGAACCTTTACTTTTAAGAGCGCAGATGGACCTGGTTTGAGGTCATACTAGATTAAATCACAAATCACCAATCGACATACACTAATGGAGAGCATCCATCAAAGTCCAGCTCTGCAAAAAGACACAGCCCACTGTGACAACACCCTGTCCACTGATATCACAGATATAGAGACCCCCGGACTCGTTAGGGCATCTAGTATGCTCAGTCATTTTTCATGCAGAAATGTACCTAATGGAAGTCATTCCCAGTGGGACAGCATGCGTCAATGCCCTGGGCGTCTGACTATGAAGAGCTGTGCTTCAAACTCCAGTCCATCTGATCTTTGCTTGATCATTTATTTACGTTGACCTCAAACTAATCAGGGATTGAGTCATCAGACCTCAGCTCGCAAGCTTCCCATCTGCTTATCACTGAGCGTTTCTCTCAGGCGCATTCTTTAATTAGGATTAAGAAAATGCCACAAGGTTTCATATGTTAGCATTATACACTATTATACACGTCTTCATACTGTATAGAGCATATCTTTTTTTAACAACTAACAACTACTTCATTCAAAAGAAGTACCTCCCTCAGAGAATATGCCATTTTGAATGCAGCCCCTTTTGTTAATTTAAAATCAAAAGTTGTATCTGGTAACATTAGTTGTTGCACTGTTAACTAACTTGAACAAACAATGAAGAAATGCATGTTTTATTAATTAAAGGGTTAGTTCACCCAAAAACGAAAATTCTGTCATTAATTACTCACCCTTGTGTTGTTCGAAACCCGTAAGACCTTCGTTCATCTTCGGAACACAAGTTAAGATATTCTTGAAGAAATATGAGGGCTCTCTGGCCCTCCCATAGACAGCAAGGTAACTACCACGTTCAAGGTCCAGAAAAGAACCAAGATGATCAACAGAGTAGTCCGTGTGACATCAGTGGTTCAACTGTAAAGTTGAGAATACATTTTTGGTCAAAGAAATCAATCAAAAATAATGACTTTATTCCACATTTTCGTCTCTACTGCGTCACTTTGGACATGCGTTCACGACAGTATCATGACGTGAGCGTGTGGCGGCGCCCAGATCTGGGTCAGCGCCACAATTAATGACAGAATTTTCATTTTTGGGTGAACTAACCCTTTAACATTAACAAAGATTAATAAATGCTGTAAATTATATTGCTCATTGTTAGTTCATGTTAACTAAAGGGGCCACTGTAAAGTGGTACCATTATACAAGTTTTTAATGCAGTTTTTCTTAATAAATGATATTATACATTATAATAAATAAATTGACAACAAATATAATTAAATTATAATAATAATACAAATATGTTACAGACAAACCTAAGAAAAAGATCATATCTTTTCATAAAATGTGAGTTTTATGGGAAAGGACAGCAACGCTCTTTTCAGCTGCCCATAGCTGTTGCGGTTGCAAGATAGTGGTTTTGGCCGCAGTGATGAAGTCTGTGCCATTGTGTTCTGGCTGAGACATGGATCATTGGCAGCACTTTCCTGGTCTGAGGACTGAGGCCCTATCACAGCACTAGTTGATCACAGCTGCACATTGCATCAGCATCACAAAATATTGCCGCAAACACACTGATAACAGGCCACTCTTCTGTTATGATTTAATTATGCTGCTTAAAATCTTGGGAAGTGTGAATTATGCAAGTGAAGCAATGGCATATTCTGTGTTTTTTTTAATTCTCTGAGCATAATCTGACTCAGTTTATATTTGTTTGGATTGTTTTGTGGTTTTCATGGCATTCAGTATAAAAAGTGGTGTGGTTTTCTGCAGAAACCATTTCCATGGCATCCCAACTGAGCAAATCAACTTTGAACTTTTTGAGTTTAAGACTATAGGTTCTTTTTCTGTTTAGGAAGTTGTTGTTCCCTTTGGATCAGATCACGCTGCAGCAGATTCATCAAAATTTCAAAGTTCTCCTACTGACAGACACGGAATAATGATATCTTGCAAACTTGAGATTTGAAATCTATAAAGTTTGAATGAGAAATATCTTCCCTTCCCCTCCCCAAAGTTTGGTTTGAAGCGCAACTAACCATCATATAAATGTAGCTACTAAGCTACAGGGAAACATTTGTCTCATCTCTAACCTTGGGCTTTACAGAAGCACTGCTCTGGCACTAATCATTAAATCAGAGCAGAAAGAATTTCTGCTGCCTAAAGAAAAACACACTGTAGGGGGCAGCGCACTTTCCCTGAAATGTAACTAATGAATATACTCTTCTTAAACAGTCAAATCTTTGTGTACTGAACGCTTCATCTTCTGCTGCAGTGTTAAAGACATATCATTGCGCCACTGCTTTTGAATTTATAGCTACTTATGTTGCATGATTTCTGTAAAAACACTCGGTAAGTGCTTGAAATCACCCTTTGACTCCATTATCCACAACCATATTCCATGGCTTTTATAGTTGTTCTAGTTGCTGTAGTTTTTTTTTTTTTTAGCAAAAATATAAGCATATTAGAGAGTATTATAGAACTACAGCAATGTATATTCATTATAAAAATGCCCACAGAATTGTATGATTGTAAATTGTAAATGAATTGACTTCTCCACATCTAGAAATCACACTATTAAAATTAGGCTTACTTATACCTCCAGATTATTCATGACATTTGTTTAGGAGGTGAATTAAAATAAGTAAATAAATAAATATCTCGCTTCTAATTGTTTTGTCTTATTGTAAATCATTTTAATCATCGTGACGACCGCTTAGGTCCCTTCCCTCTGATTGAGTATATAAAGTATAATCTTTACTATGAATTTCATATACTTACAGATCAACAGTTACAAATGTGCATCAAACAGTATTTCAGAAATTTACTTCAATTACCGATAGTGGTTTTGGCCGCAGTGATGAAGTCTGTGCCATTGTGTTCTGGCTGAGACATGGATCATTGGCAGCACTTTCCTGGTCTGAGGACTGAGGCCCTATCACAGCACTAGTTGATCACAGCTGCACATTGCATCAGCATCACAAAATATTGCCGCAAACACACTGATAACAGGCCACTCTTCTGTTATGATTTAATTATGCTGCTTAAAATCTTGGGAAGTGTGAATTATGCAAGTGAAGCAATGGCATATTCTGTGTTTTTTTTAATTCTCTGAGCATAATCTGACTCAGTTTATATTTGTTTGGATTGTTTTGTGGTTTTCATGGCATTCAGTATAAAAAGTGGTGTGGTTTTCTGCAGAAACCATTTCCATGGCATCCCAACTGAGCAAATCAACTTTGAACTTTTTGAGTTTAAGCAAACAGTATTTCAGAAATTTACTTCAATTACCTGTTGACGTTGTGAGTCATAACACGCCATGTGGCATTTTTATCTAAAATTATTAAAACATATTTATTGCCTTAAGTTGCTTGTATATTTATATATTTTTTCATTCCCATAAACTATTGATTTGTTGAGGCTCACAAAAATAAAACCGCTTCCTCTATATACAAATTAATTTATCTACCCTGCTGTTCTAAAGTAGCCGGGATGAGGTTAAAATGAAAATGCAAGTAAAAATGCGTCAGAACAGCAGAAGCTGCTAAATATATAATTAGTATGACTGGAATGAGTTTAAGTGGCTTATGACTGAGAAAAAAGTAGACGAGATCTTACAGCTGCTTCACAGACATCATATTGTTTAAAAACTTCTTTATAGTCCCATAGTTCACTCCAATTGCATCATAAGACGTTCTCAAAGGGATAATTCACCCAAACATTAACAGTGTCATCAGTTCTCTCATTTCTACTGAAAACTGTAGCAGAATGTCCAAAATGGCACACTCCACAGAATGAAAGATTTGCAGAAGTTTCCACTTCGAATGGATGACTTGAGAAAATTTTGAACAATGCGCACAAGTTGGATATTTTGATGCACTGCTATAATGCTTTTTAGAGTATGACAGCTCATCCCCATTTACTTTCACTGCATGGAAAAGAGCAGCTCAAACATTCTGCTAAACATCGGCTCATGTTATGAAAGAAAGATCGAAAGACAGAGTAAAAATTGAAGGGCACACACAAATATATAACTCTTATATATATTTACAATCGGTTTTGATTTTGTCTCCGCAACAGATTTTCCTTGAATATTCGTTCAGCTTTGGCAATTAAAATCCCACCACCCCACAAAAACAACGAAAAGCACATTCAGAGGTGAACATTGTGCACATGAAAAGACCTAAGTATATAAACTTAATAAAGTACAATATAAACTTTACTACTACTGATAAAATGCCATTGTGGGGATAGTACAATAAAGTGAGTTCTCTAAATGAAATCTTAAAAGAAATATCGTTTATATACTACAGAAAATCAACAATGACTGAAGACATTTAAAATGCCACTTATACAACGAGCAATAAATTAGTCACAAAATACTCTTTTTCTAAAACATTCAATCTGTTAGATCACGTACTTTTTAAAAATTAATTCAAGAAAAACCCTTGTGCCTCTTACACCAATTACAAACCTGAGCAGCATTTTCCCCCATTGACAGACAGTAACACAGCTCAAAAGCTGCAGTGTTACTATTAGATAAAAAATAATAATTTCATAATCACCCAAAAGCAATCAGCACTGTCACACTGAAACATCACAAGGGTGGAGATTTAAAAGGCAAAAATGGAAAATAAGGTGGAGTGAAGAAGTCATAGGGGAGATGACAGACACTGTAAAGTTTCTTTTCTTTCTTTTTTACCAATGTCGGGAGTCAACCAGCTCTGGGCGCAAGCTGAGCTTTTTGAGAGTTTCATAACCGACTACCATGACTATTGCAGTGGGCGCTGAGGCTATGATGCGAGCAGAGAGGCCTTTGGTCATCCCCCAGAATCCCTCCTCTCTGATCAGCTGGTTGAAGGTCTCAATGACTGATGTCCTGCCCTCCACCTGCCCCCCAAAAAAAGAGAGTCAGCGATTAGGTTTTCTGGGGTTTAAGAAAAATTTACGTTAAAAAATTGTAGAACTGAGCAAAGCGCACATCAGAAAAAGAACAATATATATGTTTAAAAAAAATGGATATAGAAAAGAATCACCCCCCTTAAAATAATCACATTTTGTTGCTTTGCAGTCTGAAATGAAGATGGACACAGTTTTTGTTTTATCCAGCTGTATTTACTCAGTGCAACTTATAACATCCAAGTGAAAGATAAAACACCAACATGTCAGAAAAAAAACAGAATCACTGAGTTGAAAAAAGGATCAGCCCCTCCTAAAAATGACTTGTAAACTCAATCAGGTGTAGCTTATCACCTTCTCAATGGCACACAAAGCCATTTGACTTTTAACTGTGGTCATTATGTCTCTCTGCAGCAGGGACTGGAGCACTTGTCAGTATAGAAGGAAAAAAAGGATGGGGCAAAATACTGTCAAATTATTGAGGAAAATCTGCTGCCCTCTGCCAGAAAGTTGTCAATGGGAAGAAGCTTTACTTTCCAACATGACAATGACCCAAAGCACAGCAAAACTGAGCACACAGTGTTGCATGGCCTAGTCAGAGCCCACACTTAAACCCCACTGAAAATCTGTGGAATGACTTGAAGACTGTAGTCCACAAACGCTAACCATCAAATTAAACTGAACTTGAGCAGTTCTGCAAAGAAGAGTGGGCAAATATTGCAAAGTCTAGATGTGCAAAGTGAGTAAAGACATATCCCAACAGACTAAAGGCTGTAATTAAAGCAAAAGGTGGTTCAACAAAATACTGACACAAGGGGGTGATCCTTTATTCAACTCTGATTCTGTTTTTTTATTATTATTTTTTTCCTGACATGTTGGTGTTATGTCTTTCACTTGGATGTTATAAGTTGCACTGAATAAATACAGATGGAAAAAACAAAAACGGTCCGTCTTTAATTCAGGCTACAAAGCAACAAAATGTGATTATTTTATAGGGGGGTGATTCTTTTCTATACCCACTGCATACGTCAAATCAGTTCTGTTGTGTTGCTGGTTAACCGATTTGCATTTTGCTTTTTACATAAGCCGGTTTTTGATAGTAGTCTGTGATTTGTTGCACATGTAAACACACTCACACCAACTATAAATATAGGTTGTCTGATTTGATACTGTGTTTAATGTAAATCACCTGAACCCGGGCCCTGACGATATCCATGGGGTTGGTGACAGTGGAGGCAGTAGCAGCTGCCAGAGGTCCAGCCATTGCCTGCAGCACTAGATGTGGGCAGTTACTGGGAGCCATCTTAGACAACTGTTCTGTGAAGCCAATAAGAGCAAATGAAATTTCAGCTTCTTCAGAATCAACTGACATTACATCAGTCTCTAATGAGATGGATATATTGCCAACCAAGATGACTTTAGTCCATGTGACTCTGAACAGTATAAGAAAACATCAACATTCAAAGTACATAAAACTGCCATTGCCAAATACATACACAATCTGCGACTACTTTGATCAAATTAATTGAAATGTTAAAGTACCTTTCAAAAGTGTGCTTGGTTTTTGAATAAGCTCTCTTATGCTCACCAAGGCTGCATTTGTTTGATCAAAAATATAGCCAAAACAGTAATATTGTGAAATATTATTATAATTGATGATCCTTCAGAAATCATTCTAATATGCTGTTATCTTCATATGTTCATTTATCAAAAATAAAGGTGATGCTGATGGTCAGTACAACATCTCTTACCTGCATAGAAGTGGTAAAATGGCCACCAAACGGCACTGTTGGGGATGTATGTGAGGAGAGACGCCACATATCCTCGATAGAAGCCACGAATGCCATCCACAGCAAATATCTGCCCAATAATGTCTCTCGTCTGGCCGAAAAATACAGTGCGCGTTGCTCCCATTATGGTTTTCACTTTAAAGCGGGTCAGATGCTCCCCTTGGCCTTGCATCATAAGCTGCTGCGATATGACATCTATGGGAACAGTAATGCTCTGGGCCACCAGTGACGCCGAGCCTCCCGCAACTAATGACTTCAGCGTATTGTCTTTAGAATAGTTGGAAACATATTTCCTTACCAGTTCGTAAGTGGTTATGTACGCCTGCCCTGATATGAGCGTGAATGTGGTCACCATGAAGCCCCTGTAAAGTCCTCTCAGACCCTCAGCTCTCAGAATCTTACGGAAGGCATCGTAGGTCCCAGTGTAGAGAGACTTCCCCTTCTGAACCTGCAGCCTGGTGCGGATCAGCGTGGCCGGGTAGACCGTTGTGCGGATGGCCATGGTCATGAAGACTCCAAATGAGTAGAACTTGCGTTTGTCCAAGTCCTCCCATTCTATGATCTGAATGTTGCGCTTCTGCTGCATGTTTCCTGCCTGTAGTGCTCGGCATTAGTTCCAGACCACCTGGAAAATAGCGGGGGGGACACACACATATTAATGGGATAGTTGAACCAAAATTACCATTCTATCATCATTTACTCACCCTCATGTTGAAAGTGAAGTGAACCTGTTGAACTTCCTCGCTTGCGTGGAACACAAAAGTAGATGTTAGGCAGCATCTTCTGTGTTCCACTAAAATAAAGTAAGGTATACAGGTTTGGACCAACATGAAGGTGAGTAAATGATGATTGAATTTTCTTTTTCTTTTTTGTGAATTAACCCTTTAATTAACTTAAAGGGGTCATATGATGCTTTTTTAAGATCATTATTTGGTGTATTTGGTGTAACAGAATATGTTGACATGCTTTAATGTTCAAAAAACACATTATTTTTCAAATACTGTACATTATTGTAGGTCCTCTATGCCCCGCCTCTCTCAAACGCTTCGTTTTCTACAAAGTCCCTCCTTCCGACAAGCGCAGTCTGCTCTGATTGGCCAGCTGACCCAGTGCATTGTGATTGGCCGAACACCACAAGCACTCGTCGGAAATGTAACGCCCCTTACCATAATCGCGAGCACACACACACACACACACACACACGATGTGCAAAACTCCGCATTTGAACAGTCAATAGCAAATACTTAAACTAATAACAAAACAGTAG
>NW_015506005.1:686488-708961 GCF_001515645.1 Sinocyclocheilus grahami
CGCAAAACTCCGCATTTGAACAGTCAGTAGCAAATACTTAAGCTAATAACAAAACAGTAGCTGATTCAGAAGCGCCAGATTGTCATAGCAAAGTCAGAATTACCTCCTCTCCTAGGTTCACGAAACGGTTGTCCATAAAACGCATTGCTGTTCTGTTGTAAGTAATCTTAAAGATTCCTAAATGCATCTACTTTCAGAAGGCAAAATAAAGTGCTTTTGCTTTTGCCTAGGAACACACAGCGTCTCTCTGACATGCTGCTTCAACACTAACTGCGGTTACTGAAACCACGCCTTCTTTCTTTGGGTGCACAATTGGGCAGCATGCTAATATTTCCACATAGTGAGGTAGATATGTGGGGGCGTGTTAGAACGAGCCGTTTTAGGGGGTGTAGCAGAGTCTTAATTTTGATAAAGAATATCTCTTTGGTTTTGAGAGGGATCTTATCTATGCACAATCAGCTTGTAACACTCCAAAGAGAAAGGAAAACTTGAAATCGCATCATATGACCCCTTTAATAATAATTAAACTGAGCATGTTTAATATGTGATGAGGAATGTGCTACTAGAAATGTAAGGAATTTTAAAATCTACAGTATATACCCAATATGTATATATGGGTGTGTGTGGGGTGTGTGAAGGTGCCTGAGCTAACTGCCGCCAGATCTCTAACTTACACTGGTGCTGGTGTTAACACTATCTCTGTAACATAATACTGCCGTCTCTCATCGTGTTCAGATAAACACTGTCCGGGTCGACGATTCAGAGAGTGCAGCTGCTTTTTAGATGCAGTGTCAGTCTGCCAGGAGCCTGCTCGCTGTAATAGCATTGTATGTAAGTTAGTGGCTAACGTTAGTTAGCACAGCTCTCATGCGGCTGAATGGACATCCGGGCTCCGCTTTATCATCTATGATCTAAGCTCGCTTACTTTTGAGCAACAGCAGGAAACGTCTTACCGTGCAGCAGAAATGATTCAGTGATTTGACATTGGTGTGTTTGTTCAGCACAGGACAGTCACGCTAGCTACAGCCGCTCGCTCACCAGGTACTGAACATGGGAGGGTGAAGACGCAGTCTGCGTCACTCAACTGAACCGACCAATCACAGCTCTCTGATCCGACTTGCCATTAAAGGTTAAAGTTCATAGACAGGGGTGTTAGAAATACTCAGAGCCGGAAATACTGTAGGTGTCACATGTTATTGATTTATTTTATTTTTTATAAAAGCGTATATGTGTGCGCACGTATGTATGTATATTTGATCAAAGTATTGACATTCAGTTTGCTTCCTTTTACTTTATTTCCTCATGGTTTTGTGTCCATTTGTGGAGATTCAAAAGACTGACATGATTTTGTGAGAAGTTTCAAATAATTAAAATAAATAAATAAGTACAAAGATGGGAAACTTATGCTCCTCTGTCAAAATACTACGATTTCAATTGTTTCTTCTTTTTGTTGTTTTTTTTAGTACGAAAGTTGGTATATTCCGTCTTGCATTGTTAATGTGCAAAATGTGTAATAAAATCAAATAAAGTATAGTCTGCCACTTCCTTTGAAATAAATTCTTCGTACACATACCTTTCCATAATGTGGTCAGTAAATATGAATCAATGTTCCTGTTGTTATATCACCAAAACACTGCAGATATTGTTGCTAGAGTGGAAATTCATTAACAATTCATAGCTCTTGGTGAGGAGTAAATTGTGCTTAATTCAATTTACAGTATGCTCAATTATTAAACTTGGCTTTGTATTTTTTGTTATTTTATTATATATTTGTATTATTTGTAGTTGTACTGAGATCATGTTACTGATTCATAAAGTGCAATACAAGTTCACATTACAGCAAGCGAGTGTTGCTATAATTCAGATTACATATATTTTTGCCATAAAAAGTTTTGGATAAAACTCATCCACCGAGAACAAAACAATCATTGTAACTTGCGATATCTATATCTAAACAGAGTGATGTTAACCTTACTGATAATTAAAAGAAACACACCAATATATAAATTTGTGTGTTTCTTTTAATTATAAGTAAGGTTAACATCACTCGTTTTTTTTTCAGTTACTAAGTTGTCTGTACCCTGAATGCCCCTCTACAATGTTAGTTTTGAACAATAACTACCGTTTACTGATTTTGCATTTAGTGGACCTAGCAACAGTCTATAGAACTCTTCGTATTTTGAAGGCCTTGTAGTCATTCTTCTGATGTGTGAGTTTGTTGTATAGTGTAGACCATAAGACGCAAGTCTCCTGCAATGGATGCTATTAGATGATCTTGTTTTACAAGCTCAAAGCCAAGGTAGCAGAATGTTCTGGTGAGGAGCACTGTGGAAGAGAAAAGAAAAAGTCACAGCTTTTTAAAAATGCATCAGATTTTATAGGCTAGAACATTTCTGTCAACACCTCTGGTGAAACGTGAGTAATGATAATATGCGGCTGAATGGACATCCGGGCTCCGCTTTATCATCTATGATCTAAGCTCGCTTACTTTTGAGCAACAGCAGGAAACGTCTTACCGTGCAGCAGAAATGATTCAGTGATTTGACATTGGTGTGTTTGTTCAGCACAGGACAGTCACGCTAGCTACAGCCGCTCGCTCACCAGGTACTGAACATGGGAGGGTGAAGACGCAGTCTGCGTCACTCAACTGAACCGACCAATCACAGCTCTCTGATCCGACTTGCCATTAAAGGTTAAAGTTCATAGACAGGGGTGTTAGAAATACTCAGAGCCGGAAATACTGTAGGTGTCACATGTTATTGATTTATTTTATTTTTTATAAAAGCGTATATGTGTGCGCGCGTATGTATGTATTTTTGATCAAAGTATTGACATTCAGTTTGCTTCCTTTTACTTTATTTCCTCATGGTTTTGTGTCCATTTGTGGAGATTCAAAAGACTGACATGATTTTGTGAGAAGTTTCAAATAATTAAAATAAATAAATAAGTACAAAGATGGGAAACTTATGCTCCTCTGTCAAAATACTACGATTTCAATTGTTTCTTCTTTTTGGTATTAAAGGGGTTCTATTATGCTTTTTCACTTTTTCAACTTTAGTTGGTCTGTAATGTTGCTGTTTGTAGTTGTTGGAATACAACGCATATTATCCGGGATTTGTAATATCACAAATATCGACGAATGGGACGAGACCTGGTTGAGCTGCACTAGAGAAGGCAACGAGAGTTATCACTATGTCAGAGACACGCTAGCTTTCCCAAGGCAGATGAACTTAGAGTGGTTACAATCATCCAGGTCTAAATCGCGCTCTAACTGATTTGATTTTGACGCAATATTTACACTGAAGCTCTATGGTAAGGGGCGTGACATTTCCCGACCAGGCGCCGAGTGCTGCCAATCACAACATACACTGGTCCAGCTAACCAATCACAGCACATTTCGTATTTCAGAAGACGGGCCTTCATTTGATACAGGAACTATTCGAGCCGTTCGTGCCAGACTGGGGAGAGAGGTGTTGTAATAATGTAAAATATGTGAAAAATAATGTGTTTTTCGAACAACCTAGTATGAGAGCCCGTTCTAGTACACCCCCAAAACAAAATCAAGACTTTGTAAAAGAGCATAATAGGACTCCTTTAAAAGGCAGCTGACAATGGTGTAATGCAGGGCTGTGCAAACTCGGTCCTGGAGGGCCGGTGCCCTGCAGAGTTTAGCTCCAAGTTTCTTACTAGGAAGTTTCTATGCCTAGTAAGAGCTTAATTAGCTGGTTCAGGTGTGTTTAATTAGGGTTGGAGCTAAACTCTGCAGGACACCGGCCCTCCAGGACCGAGTTTGGACAGCCCTGGTGTAATGTATTGTACTTTTTTGTGACTGTAACTGTAAGACCCAACCCAAAAGTCTTACCATTTCCAGCAAATCAAAACCACTCATCCCGCACTTACATTTATCTGGCCTGTTCTTCATGAACCACACAAACACATGATTAATCTTCAGTTTCTCCTCGGCAAACTCCAAAACAGCAGTGAGCCTTCAGGGGTAAAGAGAATAAAGAAAACATACTTACTAATTCCCTTTTAAGGAAAGTCAGTTCAATCTGATGCCATATTTGCAATGCCTGCTGGCTATTTTGGACATGCAAGACCAACTCCTATCTTGAATGGGGAAATACTGAGATCTCAAAAAGTACACTTCAAAAACATATTTCAAATCAGTAATGAAATCTGACAAACTGTCCCATAAATTTTGTTTCTTATGCTCAAATAGCATTAAAAATGTGTATATTTCAGGACTGTTTTTATGAGAACTGGAGCTTCTAACGGCAGCTGCGGTGATGCATTTGGTGACTAGCTTTTATTTTAGACTTTTATTTAGAAAGCAGAACTTGCTACGCCATATTGAGCATTGCACTTTCTCCCAATCATAGTAATATGAGTGAGCCATGTTGGTACAACTGCTGATACTTCCACCTGCATCTTCAAATGTGTTTGGCTGTGAAGTTGCCCCTTTTGGGATACAGTGAGAGTGCAGAAAGCAGTTACGCAAGACCTTTTAGGCCAGGATTAGAAAGTTCTGAAACATTTATAACCTCTATTAATGTGACAGCAGTGGGGCTTAGTGATCCATCCACAGTGTCTTACTGCTAAAATAGGTCTTTGGTCAAACTTTATATGAGGTGCTCCTCTTGGCAGCATAACGCAGGTTTATTATAGTTAACTAAAACTATTAAAACATTTTTTTTTTGTAAATAAAACTCAAATAATATAGAATATAAATATTAGATGAAAACCTAAACAAAATGTTGGCTTAAAATCTAAAATGAAACGAAACTGAAAAAAAAACTAAATTAATACAAATAAATTAAACCTAAATAGTCAAATAAAAAATAAACATAAACACCATAATAGTACATACAGGCATATACTTGCATAACAGCAGTGTATTGTTTCAGTAAATGTACCAGACGGGATATTAAATGTTACATCAATCCATTTATGGCTTACCAACCCTCTACATTGCGAGTAAATCACTTGCATATGTGACTAAATCTTCACTCTGAGCGACTAAATGATGTCTAATATTGGCCAACTGCTAATAAATTCTCAGATTTTACTCGCCAGTGTGTGAGTTGGAGGCTAAGTATAAGTTTAGCTCAGATATATTTTCACTCGCCGAACACTCTCTGACTGAGTGGATCAGTTTCACTCTCCGTCAAGCGATCTGTGCTGTTTTTCAGTTCATCTGAATGGATGTGCAACGCACCTGTATTTATCGTACCGTAA
Organism: Sinocyclocheilus grahami; assembly: GCF_001515645.1. Taxonomy (NCBI): domain Eukaryota; kingdom Metazoa; phylum Chordata; class Actinopteri; order Cypriniformes; family Cyprinidae; genus Sinocyclocheilus; species Sinocyclocheilus grahami. Next base: position 691,727 of record NW_015506005.1, read on the forward strand.
ACTCTAGTGTGAAGGCGCACAACTCGTTTTTAGAAGTTTTAATTCTAATTACTAAAGCTCTATCATTGAATAATATTGATTATCATATTATAATGCTTGACTGACTGATGTTAAGCGTGTACTTTCAGATATTTATAAAACAAACAATATATAACAGTATATATACAGTGTATATATATCAGTCTGGCAAGTAAACTAAAAAGTTTACTAGCCAATGGCGATTCAATTGCCAAGGTGTTCGTAGAGGGCTGCTTACCCTTCTTTGGTGCCTTTGAGAAGTTCTCCATTTGGCAAACCAACAAAGAGACTACGGCCAGAGAGCACAGTCTGCATAATCCATGACAACTGCTCACTTAGCTGATACTGAAAGAGCAGAATGGATGATTCGCTGTCCAGTGAGGTCACCTGCTGTTTCACAGTTAACTTCCCATCCTGCATGAAAGGAGGACACAAAAACTCAATTAGCAAATTACTTTACATTCATCTGTGCTTTCCCATCCAGCCCAATAAAATCATTACAGTTAAAAAAAGTCACATTCACCTCATAAACCTGGACAGAAGTAGCTGCTTATAGTTTGAACCACTGAAGCATTACATTTATTTGTGCTAAATGGACTGTCTCAGTTAAGATCATATTTTTATATGTGGCTTTAGCAAATAAGCATCTACAATGAGAGGTGATGACAGCCTCACCTTATAAAGGAGCACATCTTGAGTCAGATCCCTGCTTGTGCTTTGCCCATCTGTGTTCATCCTCTGTAGATGAGGGGCATCAGGAGCACCACTGAGGCCCTGGAGCCTGCTGCCTGACCCAGCGGAACACACAAGCTGAATCCAGAAGTACAGCTCTGCACAGACACAAGTAGAAATGTGAACTTTGAGATTATGGTCAAACTTTGATAATTAACTTTGATAATATTGTATTTACATACAGTACTGAAACCATATTTTTCAAATGTGTAATATACTGTACCCACTTAAATTCATTAAACTGACACTATTTCAGATTAAGGTATTAAGCCAACTGTAAAAATCTCTAAATATTATTCCTTATAATTCACAAGGTTCGGTTTTCAGATTATTAATCTGTTTTTTTGACAGTACTGAACCCATTTATATCCATGAAACTTGAACACCATTTAAGCTAAAGATATCACACCAACTGTATATTTTCCAGCTCATTAATCTGATGTTTTTTTTATATAGAATACTGAACTTTACATTTTTTTTTTGATATTCCTGGAACCCATTTCAATACATTAAACTGGAACACCATACATACATGCATACATATATTCATGTATATGGTGTTCCAGTTTAATGTATTGAAATGGGTTCCAGGACTGCCTAAAATAATTAAAAGTTCAGTACTCGGTGAACAAGTGGTGTTCAAGTTTCATGGATATAAATGGGTTCAGTCCTGTCCAAAAAAAAACAAAAAAACAGATTAATAATCTGAAAACCGAACCTTGTGCATTATAGGGAATAATATTTAGAGATTTGTACACTTGGTTTGATAGCGTTATCTGAAATGGTGTCAGTTTAATGAATTTAAGTGGGTGCAGTATATTAAACATTTGAAAAATATGTTTTCAGTACTATATATAAATACAATATTGGCATAATCTAACAAACCAAGCCTTGTGCATTATAGGGAATAATATTCTGAATATTTTACAGTTGTTCTGATACCTTTAGATCAAGTGGTGTCAGAGTTGAATGAATTTAAGTGGGCACAGTATATAAAACATATGAAAAATATGGATTCAGTACTGTAGATAAAAACAATACAGGCATAATCTGCTAAACCAAGCCTTGTGCATTATAGGGAATAATATTCTGAATATTTTACAGTTGTTTGATACCTTTAGATCAAGTGGTGTTGTCGTTTAATTGATTTATATTATTGCATACATAAAAAGTTGTACAATTATTATAAAACACATAAAATGGTAATTCCAAAAACGGAACGTTGTGCAATAACAGGGATGTTTTTCCGAACATTTTAGTATTGTCCCCCCCAGAAATTAAGCCTTGTGCAACGTAAAGGGCATATATTTATGTCTGTCTGAGTTAGTTTAGGCTCAAAACATAACAGCAGCAAAGAACATGATGTACTCTACACCGTCACGACTCTAAATCTGGAACACACGGTTCCTCAGCAATAGCAAAGAAACTAGATGATATTTATTGGCTCTCAGACTCTCTAAATGAGAGATTAATCAATGCGTATTAATCTGAATGCCATGTTATACCATTTAAATGCCTTTTCCTCGTTGTTGTCTACAGCAGTCCAGCTGCAAAACGTCTTTTCAGTTCCCGTATTTATATAACATCCCAATTCAACATAAAAATTATAAATAAAACAGAGACATGTGCTTTATTAAGATACAATAACTGAGTCTTATCCATGAGGATGGATCTAGCACGGACGGTTTCTATGAATGCAAGAACCATATCGGGAATGTCTCTGAGCTGATGCTCGTGAAGCTCCTGACCTAACCAAGAAAAAACCACACACGCGACTATTGCTTACCTTGCGTGGGTGTTGATCATTGCGTCTCTTTGCGTTGCTCAGTGTCGTGCGCACTTGTTCGAGTCACGGGTTTACACAGAGGATGTGATGCTGCGTCCTCTCCAGTGGATCGAGTGCTGCTTCATCATTTACTGATTGGAGGAGGGGACTGTGATTCCACCCCTCCTTGTCCCACCATACACATCTACAAATTACAAAATTACATAGTAAAACAGAAAGTAAAGTCCTTTTATGTTAAATTTACACAATCATGTTTCTTTAAAAGTCTACAGAAGGCTTGCCATAAAAAGACAATAACAACATATTAAATAAATGATTATTAAGTGTAATTTTTTTTAATGCAGTTTGACCAAAAATGTTCCCTTTACGGTGGGCAACGGTCAATCACTTGTTATTTCCTAACATCACCGCTAGATGAAGCAATAATCCTAATATCCCAATCCTGTTCATGTTGAAATTGATGTTGTCAGTCAGTGATTATTCAGACATGGGAAAATGTTTTCATTCATTTGTAAAATTACCCGATTAGAATGGATAAAACATGAATATTATTAATACAGCATTTTTATTGATCTCTCACTACTAAAACCACAACTCATCAATATACATATAAAATATATATATTTATCCTAAGGAAATATAAATAATGTCATGTTTAAAACAATGCCTTGAATGAAGGCAGAGGTTAAAATATACCTTATTTAACCCTTTAACTGTCACTCACATTTTTGAGCATAGATGTGAAAGTGCACGATCCAAACTTAAAGTTTTATAATTCATGAACGAAAACATTTTGTAACATGATATTGACGTACCATTTTCATGGTGATGCAATGTTTGATTTTAAAATGGGTTTCAAAGGATGAATTTTGAGATTTAAAGTTTTCAATTGATATATAATTTCTGATGATTTCTAAAGTGTGATGACTTTTTTTGACAAAGGTCAGAACTCCTGTTATGATGTAGATTTTTGAGGTGCACGCTTGTCATAAATTATTCTATTACTTTTCCTACATAGATATTTTACCAATGTTTTTGTACAATTATTTAGGAGTCTTAGACCTTTCCAACGATATATCGTTTTTCATGATTAGATTAGGATTTAATTGTAATATAGTGAAGTAAACTTAGGCGTCCCACAGAGGGGACGGGTGACAGTTAAAGAGTTAAATAGCTTCACAGCTATGTCTGTACTTTTTATCAGCACATTCAGGAAAAGTCACAGTTTTCACACTGAAGGTCATGGACAAGATTTGTATATTTGTCCCTGATGATGTTGATCCACATTGAGTGATTTTGTCTCAACTCAACTGCAACAAAGTATTTAAAAAGAGAGAAATGGTTCTACACATATACAAAATGTAATACTAATGCTGTCATTACATTGAGAAGGAATCATGTTTGCATTCACAATCATTTATCCTGTATCAAACCCAAAGCTAATAAATGAACCTTCCAAATGGAAATCATCAACAAGTGAACAGCTAATATGCTGGTTGAGTTTTTTTTTATTGTTGTTTGGAGATGTGTGGGGAGGTAATGACGGCGAGAGGGGTGTTTGTCTTCTTCACTTACTGGAGATTTGTTGAGTAGGTTTAGTTTCTCTCAAATGAGACACATTAATCAAATCATTTGGTGATTATATTACATATATCAATATAAGAACACAACCCTGTCTAATATTTCAAAATGATATGACCTCACAAAATGACTCAGTACAATAACATGATCCTGCTGCTAGTGTGGCAGTGAGAAAGAGGCTCTTGGCTGCGCAGACTGGCCTCCCTCACTTTGCCTCATTAGATAAAGAGGCATGAAGCGGAGGCTGGTCATTTGCACAGCTCAGTCTAAGGGGAGGGTTGTCTAATCTTCCTCAGTATAAACATGATTTTGGAAGGTTGTGGAATGCCTCTGCTGTGGGGGCGGCAGAGGGTCAGGCTGAGGCCAAGGCAGGTGGTATACATCAGCTGACGGATGACATCGCCTACCCCCACCACCCTCTAAACACTGGGAAATACTGCCCGCTGAGGAAGAGGAGACGGGGGATAGGATTGAGGGTATATGTCTATACATTAGACTTGTTTGACAAGGACAAGTGAAACAAAACTTTGGATGAGCGTGAATTTAGCGTGCCTGTGACAAAAGCTCTGTCCTTTCAATTTCATTGCGTAAACATGCACTGAAAAAAATGGTGTATGATTTAGTTGAAAAAGGCTAGGAAACTATTTTCACTCAGAAATTGCTTCTGTTTCACTAATATAGAAGTAGTAGAAATAGTATAGAAATAATATAGCATACTCTAATAGTCTTTGTTTTATTTACAACTTAGAAAATTCATTTTTTTTTACAGTGATGTAAATGTAAACTCAAATGTGCAATTGAAGAGATCATAATCTGAAAGCAATTTTTTCAAATATATATTACATTTCATGAAAATCATCTTTATGACAAATATCTAAAAATGACAAAAACACACAACAAACTTACTAAAGCATTATCAAAAATGGAAATGGAAATGGAAAATATAAAAATGAAAGCTAATTCAAACTAATACTCTGAGCTGACACTAAAATTAATGTAACCTATCCCACAATATGTTCTTCATAGTGACGTAAATACTTGACCCTGTCTATTGGAAAAACAAATGTGTAGGCAATAATTAAGATGGTTCAAATGAATACAAATATTACGGAATAATAATTTTGTTTTTTACATTAGCCGATTAGTTTATTATTATTATTATTATTATTATTATTATTATTACGTTGATTAATACTGCTTGACCTGAGCAAGCAGCTGTCCTCCTGGCGGTCTGTCAACCATTTGATGTCAATAGGCTTTTTGTTCCTCATTCTTAATCCTACCACTCCACACACACTGTGTCCACTTCTCTGGGCATAACTGTGTCCCATATTATGTAAACAACAAAGGGTGAGTGAGGTTATGTTTAAAAAAACTTTTACCACTTGCAGTTTCCCTCTCTGCGGCTGAGTCAACACTGAGTTTTGTACAAGCGCATAGTTCCAAAACTGAACAGGCAATGGAGTAATATGCACATTTCTGATCTCATACATGTATGGTTACATTCAGGCTGCTTTATTTATCATCCCATATGACCCCGTTTTTTAAAGCGACAGAAAGTGCCCAGCATGGAGCGTCTGAATTATGCAAACTGTACCGTCCTCTTAAGTCCAGAGAGAGTGTGTTGTGCAGTTGTGGAAAGAACAGGAGCTGACAGGCCCATACAGGAGGGAGGGTCATTATGAAATATTCATCTTTCTTAGAGGCTGAGACAGACTTTAGTAGATGTGATGGACAGCTGCGTAGCGCCCATGTCCCTTGTTGTATTTAAGTCTGGAATGTACTGACTTTTCTAGTGATTCCATGATTGTCCGCGCTGTCTATAAAACACTGCTTAAACTGAGATAGACTGATGTGGGGAGAATATCAGAACGGTTTCAAGAGAATATGAAAACTGTGGCAGTTGCAATTTTAAGTTAGTTAAGTTAGTCTTCACAACAATTTTTGGAATACCAAATGATGAGTCTTGTGACCTTTTTCATTTTAACAACATTTACTATTGCTCTCGTGTCTATTGAGAAGGTAAATCTTAACATATGCATACGCACTGGCCCACTTAAGCTCCATCATGCACGCCCCTTATCCAGCCCTTAACAGTCCCATGCATCACTGAATCACTCCCCCGACTTCTGTTTAATATTTGATGAGATCAGTTCCTCTTGACTGATTTTTCTGTGTTTCTGCAGTTCTACTTTGCAGTCTGTGCTGTGCGAGAGGTTTAAAATGGCTATATGAAGTTCTGCTTGAGCCACCAGAAAAGAGGGTCTCAGAAGCTGTTTGTGCTGGATGGTAAGTCTTAAAAAAGCCTTGCTGATGGTGACCGTCCCCTAAAATCAAGTTTCAATACTTCATTGCTACAAAAACTTTAATTTGTGCACTCATAGACTTCAGGGTAGTGCCATATTAAACTTTATGCGAGGCTGTGAAGGACAGAAGTACAGCATTTTCCATGGATTGTACTAGTATTTTAACAACATGCTGCTAAGCTGATGAAACATATTTTCACAAAAAAAAGTTGTGAGTTGTAAAAATTATGTGATCTAGGACCTAGTGGTTACCGTTGTAAAGCCTGTCCCTCAGCCTCGTTTTCATCCCTGTAAAATTCAGTATGGCATCTTCCTGACTAAGGTCTATTCATTGATGTTGTACATGACCTAAAATCTGATTCAGTATTTTCTAAATACAAATAACACAAATATTGTTAAGGCTCAGCATAGCACACTTCCAAAACACTGGAGAACTGGTCAGAGTTTTTATTCTTGTGCATTTTGTCTTGTAGACTCAAATTGTAAAATTTAAAAATAATTTACTGTATAATTTGAATAATAATTTGAATAATTATAATATTTTTATTAGTATTATTAAAGATAATCATTCTGTCTTTTCACATTGGACAGACTCAGTTCATTCAAATTGTTCACATTTGTCTGAATACAATACACAGTAACTAATGTTTGCTTCTCTCAGTAGCTAAGCCCAATTATTTGAGATCGAGCACTGAAGAGCCTCATTGGGAGTTTGTTGTAATTTGTCCTGTTTGGCAGCCAGTCTAGGCACAAGGAACAGGGCCAAATTTTGATGTTCCCATCAAAATATTTACTATTTCAGTTCTTGGTTTTTACATTATAGTCTTCATGAGATGTTCCTTATTTAACAAACAGTTTGGCTGGGATTGTATTTTCTAAATGCATGAAATGTTTATGTAAGACAGTGTCAAAACGCCAGGGTCCCATGGTATCAGATCCTAATTTGTCTCTCTGGGAATGTGTTGCCCTTTGTTTTAACAGCATAACCTTTCATGTGCATTTTCCAAATTTAAACAGGAAACATGGGATCTCTTGTGAAAACATGAGGGAGGACATAAAATAAATAGCTCTTGAATCAAGAAGACATAGTAAAACTTTAACTAATATGTGAACTAAAGAAAAAATAAGATATTCTGATTGCTTGGAACTAACAAAACCATTAGTTATCATTTGTGGGTACCTTCATGGAGTTGTTTTCTTTTCTTTCATATAAGAAAAGACAGATGGCAATAGAGGAAATGACAGATTAACACAAGTGCTTTTGTCAACTCTGTCTTGGCAGTTCAAGAGAATACAGATGCAAGAGAAAGCTAAAGGGTATACTAATATCCTTTGGTCACAAGGTCTCATTGCTTCAAGAAGCAAAAGAGGCCATCAAGAAGTAAACAGGAAATAGACTGTATTGATGCAAGCAGCACTTACCATTATTCTGTTTGTGCTTGTTTTATCCAGCTCTGCATCAACAATTATTCCAGATTCTACGCCAGTGGTTTGTTTTTATAGTGGCAAAATGTCCCCGACCATGAGGCAAAGAACTGTGGTGACTTGGTGTCTAAACTGGCAGAATAGGAAGGTTTCCTGAGACTGAGAACAGTTCGAATCCCAGTTGGACATCAAGCTGATGTTACAATGAGACACGATGACCAATGTCTGTGTGTACTGCCAATTCAGCGAAGGCGTTAAAACCAGGGAATTTCAGTCTGTTATGGAGAAATCCCCTTAAGGCTGGAATACACAACACAACTTTTAAAATTGTAACAGATTTTTAAAACACCAGGCATCATACACTTGTCAACTTTGTAAATGGTTAGTAAGAAAAACTGGGCATAATAGACTGAACAACTAAGGATCACACACTACCAGACTTTAAAGTCGTTCAGACTCAGAGATGCATTACAGAAAACAATACATGTTCTAAAATCAGCTCAAAATATCAAACATGTTCGATCTCCTCCCGCTGGATGGAATCATAGTCTGAAGCTAAAAAAGTCCCCATGTACCCATCTATGAAATCTGTCACCTCAAATCTGCAGACTGGCTCTGCCTTTTGGCAACTAGTGACTCTAAACCGGGGCAAAAAATCTGTACAAACGTTGTGTAGTGTATTCCAGTCTGTACATCGATGCAATGCTGCTGACTAGATGGAAAAAGCAAAACATTGTTTGTGGCCTATTAATGTGGATGCATCACTCAAGAGTCGCCACTCACAACATTAATCAAAATCTAAAAACTCTCAATAACGTCATCAGTTATGCACATCTAAAGTGATAAAGCCTTTCCAAAAGGAACTTTTTTTTTTTCCTCAATCAGACTTGAACGTCTCTTCGGAGCTGAAAGAAGGAGAGCTGGAGTAAATGGTGGATATGCAGTGAGGCACAGAGGACACAGGGAACACAAGCTAAGTGCTGTGGAGCTCTATGACACTGATGCGATGGGACGGGGCCAGTGAGGTGTGAGGAGGAGGAGTGTGGTTTGAGGTGGCTTTTGGGACAATGGGCCTGCTCTTCTCCAATAAAACATGAAGGCCTCATCACAGGATTCTGGCCCCACTGTACAGGCTTTGTGTCGGGGAGCTCACCACTAACAAGGAGATGACAAGAAATGGGATGTCAATTAACAATATTTCAGAGAATTCGCAGGGATTAGCTGTCACTTTTATGATCATATGTTATGTTTCTTTGATTTATAGATTACTAGAAGGAGATTAAATATTTTTAAAACCATTGGTTTTGAATGTCACTTTGCAGTGCAATGTGTCAGACGAATGCCAGCACCCTTCTGGCTGTGGCATGTCTGCACTCAGCCAATCTGTACACTTGTCATTCTTTAAGAGCCTGGCACTGATACGTCTATCAGTCTGTCTACTGTATAATCATCTTTGGCACTTTGTACCTCTGTGCTCTGTTTGACTTATTTTTAAACCCCTGAGAACAAGACAAGAGGCATAGGTTACTATTAGAATGAGTGTTAATGGAAAAACTGACATCAGGGTGGTCAACTTTTCATTTGATGTTGTTGGTAAATGTTTTTCCAAGCTATTTGGTAGCACATTAAAGCTTTAAGCACACCCAGTTTAGAGCTTGTAACCAAATTAAGCAGTTACTATAAGACAGGCCCTCAAACAAACTGCAAGTCTGCATATAAACATCTGTAGGATTTATAAATAGTTCATAGTTCCCTTATGTACAATGGAATGAGAGAGGCCTGGCAAGAAAGACTTTGTCTATATTTAGACAGATTATACAAAACAAAACACTAGGTCGATCAAGAAAAAAAATTTTTTCTCAACCTCCACCGCTCCCCGCCACTTCAACAAGCTCCTTTACTTTGTGTGACTACACAATGTCAGGAAACGGGACATAAGGCCAGTTGAAGGTGCAAACAGTCTAACATAAAAATTTATGAGCTTTAAAGGCCCATTTTTAATTGACGTTTCCCTGTATTGTGCATGCCTTGCCGCATTTAAAGGGAAAAGACAAGTAGCTTTCCTTTTAAACAGATGTTCCCATAATTAAGTGCACTCAAATGTCAGGGTTATTTTAGGAATAGCTCAGTTTTTCAACAAACAAACAGAGGATGTATAGGCTACACCCTGACCCTTTCACAACGCCCCCCATAAAGAAACTTTAAAGTTAGTTTTACAAAGTTTTTATATCTCTTGGGGAAACGTATTAATATGCCATTTCTCTCTTTTATTTATTTATTTACTCCCCTCCCTCCTCCTGATACAGTTGATATGAGATGTCTCCAATAATAAAAGGAGCGGTTCCAATTGGTCCGTGCATTCCCAAGAAGGCGATGATTCACTAATGGAGGGGTTGGCTTATCCACCAGCTGCAACGCTGCTCTCGAGCCTGCCCCATCTCACTTGATGACCTAATTGGCGAGCAGGTCAACTATGGAACAGGTTTTACCCATGAGCTCTGCTTTCTTTGAAATTTAACATTTAAAACGAGGTAAATGTGAGGTGGCACTGCCGTTTCTCTTTTTTCTCTTCCCCCCCACCACGCACTGCACTTTTTTTCCACCTAGTCACCTTGGCGTCTTCGGTTCACCTGCCACTTTTGACACGACCTTATTGTTCCCGCACGAGTTCTGCTGAGTCCTGCACGGATAGCTATCGGGATCCAGCCGCACTTTAGGACGCGGAAAAAAAACCAAACTTCTGCTGGTCCTTCTGGGTGTCAAGTTTACGCACAAGATGAGCGTCAAGTCTGACTCCGAGCCAAACAACAACGTCTCTATTGAAGAAGAGGTGAGAGTTCGGTGCTTTAAATGAGTCACTGAGCTGTTGTAAAGAGTAAGTCTGTCTAGCGTTATATGTCGACAACTTTTGAAGTGTGAAACGGGAGCCTCAGCGTCTCTCCGTGAAGTTTTTTTGCTGTCAGGGAAAAGTAAGGAAATGGTTACTAAAGAGAATTAAAACACGGTGCTTTGAGGTTCATAATTTAGGAAGAAAATGAATTGTTTCCCGTTAATTTAATGACCACCTATTTTCCTTGATAGATTGCCTTTTTTGTTCAGCGGTGTGTTAATTGCGTTTCCTTTTAAATATCCAGGGAGTTAAATGTGTGAAGTTTGTTTGTATCTTTGGCCAATTTCTTATTGATTTAAAATACATAGTAGTTAAAGTACTTGTTTGAAAGCCTCTCAGTCGATGTAGTGATTTAGTTTGTCTCAAGTAATAGATAATAGTAATAGATAGAATTGTGTAATGGTAGTAATGCAGCACGGTGTAACTATTTAGTGGTTTCCTCATGAACTATGCATTGAAAATGCAAACAGTTTAAAAAAAGATAGATGAATGGATAGATATAACCGGCAATAAACCTGTTAAATATGCTTCAGTTAGCCATTTTTGTTTAAACCGTTTACACACACACACACACACTTGCCTATCTAAATGGGGACATTACGTAGACTTATATTGTTTTTATATACATGGTTATATGCTTTTTAACCTAAACCTTCCCCTAACAGAACTTTATGCATTTTTACAATTTAAAAAAATATATAATTTTGTATCAGTTTTACAAATGAGGATGTCCCCAAATGAAGGTTTTGCTCACTTTTGGGTACACATTTGTCCCCAAAATATGGTTAAGTAGGTACACACACATGTATGTATAACTTGTTATTTTTAGCACTGCTGCTATTTTGCAGACCATTTTTATCCAATCTCGGCAGTGACCGAAAAAGACACACAATAATAATCACATAATGCACAACTTCAAAAACTCTATTTTGGATTGTGGCTGACTATCACTTGCAGCTGTTTGAATAATTAAGTAATTTTCCTAAACATGAAGCTTAATTTATTTAGCCAAATTAAACCTTTTAATATATGACTACTAGAATGTACCAGTGACGCAAAGCATTAAGGTGTAGAGGTGAGGGGTTCTGGAGCTGTGGTTGAGAGCTGAGGAATGGTGTTGCTGTGGGTCAGAGGAAGGAAGTGCTGTCACGCTGTGCGATGTTGTCCATTGCTGTTCCACTGGCAATCCATTGTGGCTTTGAACCTCCCACCAAATCAAAGCGAGTGGATGCACATTTGTTTATTTTATATAGCCGTTTAGCTGAATGTGGCCATAAACGCGCTTGTCTTGAATCTTTGTACTGTAAATTGCCGTGTTTTGAGTTATAAAGCTGCCAGTCTTTTTAAAATACAATGCCTGTCTTTTTGTTTTAGTTCATTGCAAACTGAGCTTTTTTTTCTGTACTTGTATTTTATTAAATTCATGCTAACTTTGAGTTCCAATGGTCCTTAATCACTTTTCATTTCTGTTCTCTGTTAAGTTATATCCTTCGGTGTTATCTAGTATTTTTTTCACATATTTGAAATATGTTCAGTATTTGATGTAGTTCTTGCATTTTACAGGTACGAACTCTATTTGTCAGTGGTCTGCCGACAGATATCAAACCTCGTGAGCTCTATCTGCTATTTCGACCATTTAAGGTAAAAACAGATGTTTTAAATGGTAAATCTCATTGACTGTTTAGTCAAAACTCTGCTACCTCCCTTAGGTCTTAACTTTTAATTATGGTCACCCAAGCAACAATGAATTAACTGGAGGGGAATCAAGTTTATAAACTGTTAGATTTGCAAGAATTGGTATAATGTTTAGCAGCAGAGATGTTGAGCTCCAGTCGCACAGGTTAGCAGTGCAGTAAAGTGTGTCCTCTGTAAATGTCTCTATTGACAATGTTGGCTTCCTATGGTAGCAGGAATTTTTTTTTCAAGCATGTGACTACATTGCTACTAATTGGATTTCTTTTCTTTTTCAGGGTTATGAGGGTTCACTTATCAAGTTAACATCAAAGCAGGTCAGACACTGTTGGATATTACAGCTGACCAGGCCTGTTATATACTTTTGCATTTGTGCTGCAGTCATGCCTATTATTTTTTTCAGTGATTGTAAACCTAAATTTAGGACTGCATAATGATCAATCGCATTTAGATTTTTTTTTATTAATAGTAATGAAAAATTACATTACCATGTCTTTTGTGGTCATTGATTTGTTCTTTCTTTCTTTTCCAGCCTGTTGGGTTTGTAACCTTTGATAGTCGTTCTGGCGCTGAAGCGGCAAAAAATGCATTAAATGTAAGAAACCAGCCATCTGTAAGCAATGGCTTGAGTTATTGAAAACCTGTTGGATGATTCCCAGCTAGGTTCACACTTAGTGTGGTTTAGATGCATTGTCTACTCGTATACCTTAAGAACATGCCTTTTCTACTTGAAATTTGTACAGCATATGGCCATAGCTTGCATCCATTTCTCTCTGTATAATTTAACCTTAAACCATGGTGAGCTTATGATGTCTCGTATACATTAGGTAAGAGGATCCGTTCCAGCACATCACAAATAAGTGCATAATGTTTATTTCAAGAATTACTAAGCGTCATGATTCAGAGAACCATCTCTACAGTAGAATACTATTAATGTTTTCCTTGTCTTTAGCGTGTAGTATGTGTCCACCTTTTTAGGTAACACTTTGCTGTTCAGAAACGTTCACTGCATGTGGGCACCAGCTTAAGATGCACTTCACATTTATCCCTCCGATTAGAGTTTGCTAAGGCCAACACGAAGATGGCAAAGAGTAAGCTGATGGGCACTCCGAATCCCACAAATATCCACCCAGCTCTAGGAGCACACTTCATAGCACGGGACCCATGTAAGTTTATGGCCGACACGGTAGTTCACACACACTGTAGCTACACATCTAGAGTAGATCTTAGGAAAACACAAGAAGAAACTAATGCACCACCAATGACAGTGCATGTGTTATTAGCAAATGGCCTTTTCTCTTCTCTTATATCTATTGCGCTCAAGTTGAGTAGTAGCACTTCACATCTCATTCAACCTCTCTTCTGTTCCAAGCCAAGTCACAGAACTTACCAGAGATCACACAGGTATCAGTATGTAGTTCCTGCCTGTTTTCGCTCAAAAGTCTTTTGGAGTGTGAGGGCCTCTGACGTCAACAATTTGACAAACACCGTTTGATTTTGAAGTGGTGATTTCAGTCGTGTCTGACATACTGAGCTGGTCTGAGCCTGAGGTGATGGTTTGCTGTGCTTATTCCCATCCTCAGATGACTTGACGGGGGCAACGTTGATCCCAGCATCTCCAGAGGCCTGGTCTCCTTACCCCCTCTATACCCCAGAGCTCAGCCCTGGCCTGCCCCACACGGCTTTCACCTACCCAGCAGCGGCCGCTGCTGCAGCTGCACTTCATGCTCAGGTAAGGCCATCTTTAACTTTGTGTTCTGATTGTTTTAATTTTTTTTTTAATTCAATTTTCTTTTTCATTTCTTTTATTCTCTTCTCATTTGGTTTATTTTTATTTTCCATTTCTTTTCACATTGTTCCCTCTTTAGTTTTTATTTTTATTTTTTTTCCCCCCCCTCATTTGTATTCGGTTGATCCTTTTTTTTATTTTAACTGAAGGTGTTTAATTTTACGTATTTGTTCAACTTTTTTTTTTCTTTTAGATGCGCTGGTATCCCTCCACATCAGACTCATCCCAGCCTGGATGGAAATCACGGCAATTCTGTTAAAATGCGTGTTGGTATTTATTTATTTTTTTTATTAAATTGTTAATAACTATGATCTTGGTTACTGCTTTGTATTTATGTATTTTTCTCCCCCAGGGTTCTCTCTTCAAATGGCATCATCCAGCTGTTTCAAATCCGTCCAGTTCATTTGAACTTTTGGTTTTTGGATGTATTAACTCCTTTGGAATTCGGCCATGAAGAGATGAAATTTGAGTTTGTATTGCTCATTGAGCCTATATTGAAGTCATTGCCAATAGCACAAAAATGTGAGAGGCATATAAATGGTATAGTAGACCTTAGAGGTTCCAAATGGATGAGTCCCTTGACCCCCCCCCCCTTCCTCATTGAGTTTTGCTCTGGGTCGATGTAAAATGAGACCATCAACTGAAGGAAGCTGACATTGAGCATGTTGGTTTTGGCATGAAGCATTGCTCTGTGCGTCATTGTAGTATGTTTGTTGCTTCCATGACTCATGTAACCTTGTTCATTTTGTCTTGTTTAGTAGCTTGGTCATTGAAGTTGCTTATGTTATGTACAAAACTGTGGTCAACTCATTTTGGGTAATATGATGTCCAGACAGATGGTTTCCCTTGCTAGATTCCACTGTAGCACATCACAGATGGTCTGATGACTTTACAAAATATGACACATTCTCAATCTAGAGTGTGTACCTGGGGAAAGAAGAGTTTGTGCAATTGAAATGAGTAATCTGTAATTTATTGGTAACTCTTTCTTTGTGTTTCTGTTTTTGTATCAATGTCCTATTATAGCATTTTCAGAGGTTGAGTTGTAATTTTTTTTTTTGTTTTTTTTTTGGTTTAGACTGTCAGTGTGGCACAACTAACCGTATATAGACAGCAAGTTTGCTGCTAACATGAAATTGCTGTTTCAAGTTAATACTCTGAATATAAAGAGGCTACAATGGTGCATGGTTTTTAATGTGGGTATAGTAATGGTTAACTCGGACATTAGAAATGTATTTGTAAAAAAAAAAGTGTTTGGTGTACAAAAATACTACTGTATGATATAGTATTAAAATGGGAATGCATTAAAATGCCTTGTGTACTTTTATTTGTGATACTGAACTGTGTGCTACCTTTATTTTTTCCAAAATTAGAATATCACGAACAAGTTCAATATTTTTGTCACTCATTTCAGAAAGTGAAACCCATATATTATATAGATTCATTACACAGAGTGAAATATTTCAAGCCTTTATTTCTTGAACTTGATGATTATGGCTTACAGATAACAGAAACCCAAAATTCAGTGTCTCAGAAAATGTGACTATTGTGGAAGTTCAATATTTTAAAGTCATGTTGTCACACTCTAATCAGCTAATTCTCAAAACACCTGCAGAGGTTTCCTGAGCCTTGAAATGGTCTCTTAGTCTGGGTCACTAGGCTACACAATCATGGGGAAGACTGCTGACTTGATGGACGTCATTGGGGCCTTTCGCACCGCAGGAACCTTTTCATAGTACCAGAACTAATTGTGGAACTATCCACTTTTCAGTGTGTTCGTACCACCGGAACTGGGTGCGATTTTAGTACCGGACTGCCTTTTTCGAGAACCAAATTAGCTCGAAGTACCGACCCAGTGTTTACAAAAGGGCCTTTCGCACCGCGGGAACCTTTTCATAGTACCAGAACTAATTGTGGAACTATCCACTTTTCAGTGTGTTCGTACCACCGGAACTGGGTGCGATTTTAGTACCGGACTGCCTTTTTCGAGAACCAAATTAGCTCCTACTCCGGAGCAGGGTCTAACCAGCACAACTGGTACTAATCGTGACGTAAGTAGACATTGATTGGCCAAACGCGTATGAAAACGCCCTCACCCGCCATGATTTAAAACGCCGTGTAAACCTACTGTAAACATTGTCAACTTATTTCGTAAGTATGGAGAACAGCGATAGATGGATGGACGCTGAAGTGCAGGCACTTGTAGCAAATGTAGCACTGCCAGTTGTCGTTGAAGATTCTTAATTGGTCCTTTCCGTTCTTCCAATCACTTTACGTATACGTCGACTTTCCATGTCCGTTATTGTGAAACCCGCGAGACACAACAAAAACACAGCTCCGAACACAGCGTCCTCCATCCTCCTGTTAATGTTGTTCTTCGTTTCTGTTGTTGAAGGCCACGCACAAATGACGTCGCTGTCGACTGGCTTATGTCACTTCTTAGTGCACACTCTCGGTGCGAATGCAACCCTTTAAATGGTAATGGAAACTAGTTCGCGCAAAATCGTCCCAGTACTTTAGTACTGTACGTTTAGTTCTGGAACTAAAGCGGTGCGAAAGGGCCTATTGACACCCTCCACAAGGAGTGTAAGCCACAATTTCATTGCTAAAGAAACTGGTTGTTCACAGAGTGCTGTATCCAAGCATATTCATAGAAAGTTGAGCGGAAGGAGAAAGTGTGGTAGGAAAAGGTGCACCAGCAAGAATTTGGGGGAGCTTCACAAGGAGTGGACTAAGGCTGGCGTCAGCGCATCAAGATCCACTACACACAGTCGAATCCTAGACATGGGCTACAAATGTTGCATTCCTCGTGTCAAGTCACTCCTGAACCAGAGACAACGTCAGAAGCGTCTTACCTGGGCTGTGGAGAAAAAGAACTGGACTGTTGCTCAGTGGTCCAAAGTCCTCTTTTCAGATGAAAGTAAATTTTGCATTTCATTTGGAAATCAAGGTCCCAGAGTCTGGAGGAAAAGTGGAGAGGCACAGAAACCATGTTGGTTGAAGTCCAGTGTGTAGT
>NW_015506005.1:717338-734889 GCF_001515645.1 Sinocyclocheilus grahami
CCCAACAATGCAGATGACCTGAAGGCCGCTATCAAAGCAACCTGGGCTTCCATTACACCTGAGTAGTGCCACAGGCTGATTGCCTCCATGCCACGCCGCATTGATGCAGTAATTCATGCAAAAGGAGGCCCAACCAAGTATTAAGTGCATAGAAATTAACATACTTTTCAGAAGCCTGACATTTCTGTTTAAAATATCCTTTTTTTATTGATCTTATGTAATATTCTAATTTTCTGAGACACTGAATTTTGGGTTCTCATTATCTGTAAGCCATAATCATCAAAATTTCAAGAAATAAAGGCTTGAAATATTTCACTCTATGTGTAATGAATCTATATAATATATGGGTTTCACTTTCTGAAATGAGTGACAAAAAATATTGACCTTTTTCATGATATTCTAATTTTTTGAGATGTACCTATAGTCAGATTAAACATCCAGAATTAGGGGGGTCGTTCAGAGACTTCACCTAAAAATGTATTCTATTATTCTCCCTCATGTGCATGTGCCTCAAGATCTGCATAATTTTCTTCCATGGAGCACAAAAAGGGATGTTAAGCAGAATGTCATGGACTGACAGCCTCATTTGTCATATTAAGTTGCTGTTTTATCCATGCCAAAAAAAGTCTCTCGTTGCGCCTAACATATCTTTTTGTATCATTAAAGAACGTCAAACAGGTTTACAACATCATGAAACATTTACTTTTGAGGTGAGCTATACTTTAAGCAGAAGACGGTAAGAAACAATGTAAGTGCTGCCCTCTGGAGGAAGTGACTCGGTAGTCTTTGTAATTTGTTTTAAATAAACTATAGGCCCTGAAAGTTATTGAGCACCCAACGTGCCTGTTGAACACTTTTGTATTTACTGTACTTAAGTCTTATTTTTCCATAATGTTTAAATTGTCTTTGAAAAATACCTCGTTTATAAATGCTGCTCTCCATGGTCCTGATTTCTGGCAATAAAAGAAATTTACACGTGACGTGAAACACTTCAAATACTAAGACAGCATGGCGCACGCGCATTGAACTGTTAGATACATATTAGAACATTTAGATTTAGATCATGTCAAAATATGCCATCGAATTTATTTTTAGATCTGAATATATTCATCAATCTCTTAGACGGCTCTTAAATGCACAACACGACCAGCTATAATATTTGTTGAATAAGAAGAATGAACTGGTATGAAAAAATGAAACTCAGACGGGAAGCAGAAATATTGTAATAAAGGATATAATAATAGATATAATTTGGGGGCATTTAAAAAAAAAAGATACAGTGGGTTTTGAAACAGTAAATTAGCCTATGGAAAAATGCCGTCCGCGTCAAGTGCCCGCCCCTCATGAATAACTATCAATATGTCATCTGTGATTGGTTACTCGAGAAGAACTGGATCCCGGGAGAGTAGAGGTGCTTGACCCGAGCACAGGTGTTGTAAATTAGGCCAAAATTTCCTTCGAAAGGTTTAAGTAGACTTTTTGAGAAGTAAGTAGGGTGTTGTTTTCGATAATTTTGGTCGATAGTCCTACCATGGCGTTTTCTCTGGTGAGTTTTGGTGCCAGTTCGGATTTGAATCTTGCCTTCTTAAAGCGCCTTTGGATTTGTGTGAGCGTGTTAAATGTTTCGTTTGTGATTGTTTGGTCCGCGTTTACTGTCTTTTTTACTTTTTTTTTTCAGAAATGCTAGCTAACCTGTATCTGTCATGATTAAAGATTGTTACAGTGAGATAGAGGTCCATTTAATATAGTTGCCATTGATTGGGCTTGGCCAATGTAATCATTGGCTGCTTTGTAGTTCAGTTTAACAGCGTGCATGGCAAATTAACTACTAAGCATATTGTTCTCCATCACTCTAGTAGTGAACGTGGTGTACTAGAATGAATTTCTCAACTTCAAACTTATAACATCCTGTTTTGCTAACTGAACATAAAATGGTCAGGCAAGGTAAGAGTCAGGCCTATGTTTCACCATTTCTGTGATGTATATCTGTTTTGTTCTGACAGAGTGAAAACCCCAGGCTTCTTAACTGCCTGGATTCTGACATTCCAGCCCTGTCTACATGCAGTAATGCAGACGCGTTCTCCAGGATGAACACCATGCTGGGAAACTCATTGGATCTAAGCGGGGTTTGCACGACTCCCTCTACCAAATGCAAGCGAGACCCTTTTTATGGTAAACCATATTTTGTGTACAGAGAGATGCAATTTTTAATTGAGAGGTAGAAGACGATGAACAAGCGCGAGTCAACGGTTCATTAATATATGTGCAGGCATAACAAATGCAGAGCTGTACCCTTTTTGTCACACTTTTTCCGCTTCCTACGTTCATGTGTATCTGCTGCATTGCTTTTTGCCCCTTCAGCTTTGGCCCTGCATTCGAGCATCATGTGCACAGGGAGTCATTACAGCACTGGTCATGCAATGTCATGCAGGCGAGACGGAGGATGCTGGAGCAAGCAGTTGGATGCAGTCCAGCTCTGCATGAGCAGCCCAGATTGCTCTCTTCAGCTACTTGGCCAATAGCAACAGTCCTGCGATTCACTGGAGTTTTCTGTCTCTTAGCCTGCAGCTAGCGGCAAACTCTCTCTCCCTGCCACCTCGAGTGTCTGAGCCAGAGGTGGGAGGGGGTGCTGCCTCTTTGCAGGAGAATTTGTCAGGAGTGCTCAGTGGTGTGGCATCAGAGGAGGCCAGGGACTGATGTCATTTGCAAGGGGCTGTGAGGGCAGCAGCACCTGGGTCGTCTCTGCAGAGACCGCTGCTCCTGTGCAGTTTAGCCAGGCCGAGGGAGGCGAGCCGTGATTTATCAGAGCCTAGGGAGCCAATGCTTTCTCTAATGTGCATGCCTCTTATTCCCACTGCTGATGCAGAGTCGCCAAACAGTGAGTGTTTTATTTTTGGACACCGTTAACAGATCGTCCCGACTCGGACCTGTCTGCGGTCCGGAGCAGGATGCTTTTTCCCAGTGGTGGCCAGGACTCATCCAGGGGTCTGCCTGATGTCAATAACTGGGGTCTGGGCCTACAGTCCCTCAGCCTGTCTGACTGGGAGAGACCGTGGAGCAGCCATGACACCGATCCCTCTGCACAGACCAACACAGCCTCGCGTGAGTGGAATGAATAACATTTAAACAACCATATGATAATGTTGATACAATGTTAAATGAATGTTGAAGTGACACTATTTATGCAATACTGATTCAGTGAGCCTTAGTTGTTTTTAAGTGGGCTTTAAAACTGACTTTTTATCCATTCTAGTTATAAAACGGAGTTGTCTTTGTGGAGTCTCTTTCTGGGTCTTTATTGATAGCCTTCTCCTGACTAGAGTGTGTTTAAACCGTTCTCACTGGGCCTGTAACAGTGAGTCAGAGCCTTTTGTTGACATTAATCACATTCTCGGCCTGCCTCATGTTCTGGTAGTTCTCATTAGTAGTGCTGCAATAAGAGAGCTGTTCTTTTCAGCTGTTCTTGTTTGAGTCTTGGAATTTTTTATATTTAATTTTTTTTGATGGTTTGGCAAGCAATACAAAAATCTATACTTTGGTTTTCCTTTATTACTTTGGGGTGATATTTTTAGTGTTACTGTGTACTTTTTGTAAATTTTTTTTATATTCTTATATTCTCCCCCCCCCCAGTGCAAGGAATTTTGGGGACTCCCAGCCATCTCTCCAACAAGCCTCCGAGATACTCGGAGCCTTCCATTGGTGCCACAGACTTCCTAGAAAAATTTCCCAGCATGGCACGCTTGAACTCTCAATCTTTCCTGGACTCTCACTCCATTAGCCCTGTGGACTCGGAGACCAGTGGCTTCAGCTCTGGTTCTGATCACCTCTCAGACCTGTTGGTAAGGGTTCTGAGATCATTATCTGTGTACTGTAGCTTAGTTTCTTCAAAGGCTTTTTTTATTTATAAACCATTGTATTTGGCTTGTTTGTTGGGGAATTGAAGCATTATGTAGTTACTTTTCTAGCAATTCCCTCTTTAAACTACTTAGATGGGTGATATATGCTCCATGACCACGATAAGGGTAATTTTCAGCCATTGAAAGGGTAAATTACACTATATAGTACTATTGTTTGTATGTAAACCCTATATTTCTCATTTAAATGTGCATTAGGATTCACTATATTCTGAATAAGCCATAACTGCTATTTTCATATTTTTTTTTAACTGAAGATTAAAGTTAATATATTGTTCCCTCTTATTTTAAATTAAGATGCAAGATTTTTTTTTAAAGACAAATTAATTCATTCCAATGTTTTTAATCTTAATCTCAAAGTTGGGATAACCTCCTATTTCTTAAATCCCCAATGTAAGCTATTTATTGGGTCCTTTCAAATTAAGCATTACAAAGTTGATGTATGTGTGTAGTGTTTTGGGGGCAGCACAAATTAATTTTCTGAAGATTTTTGTAAATCTGGGCCCAGATTTGACAACCAGTTATTCACCTTGGACGGGTGTCAAACTCAATTCCTGGAGGGCCAGAGCCCTCATACCAGAACATTCATACCGTGTAGTTTTCAAATAAGCCTGAAGGACTTGATTAGTTGGATCAGGGGTGTATACCAGAAAGCAAGGTTGACTTGCCATCACACATACCCTGTTGATTAACCCAAACCTTGCTTGCTTGAGGTATGCTGGTTCCAAAAACGCGTCCGGGAATAAGTTGTCAACGGAGTCTGTTCATGGTTAAAACAAGACCTTCTCAACAGAGCGACGAATTGACAAGTCACCGTGGAAACGACGCTAGAAAAAGCATGCCATGCTGCTTTAGTTCAATGGTCGTTTACAGACCTGGAGCATATTGCCACCTAATTGATGGTTGTGCAATCCTTTTTTTTTTATTTTTTTTTTTTTATATCCTTTAAATGAGAATAAGAATTGTGGTGTTTGATGCCATCACATCTATTTTTATTGTAGAAAATACAGATCCATGATGTGTGAAATGACAAAATATAATGTATTAGACGTGTTTTTTTTTGTTTTTTTTTTACTATTATAACTGAAATATAATAGAATAATATTTCTTTATATTGTTAACTATAAAGCACGATTTTATAAAAATTTATAACCATATTGTAATCGTGTATTGTGCGCAATCTGCCACTCCCATTGGAGTCTCGTCAATAGCTCATGCATGTGCTGAAGTAAACATTCTCAGAACATAACCTGATAGGTTATGTTTCAGGGTTAAAGTTTCTATTGCTACTTGCATATCCTGAGAGTTACCTCAGTTTTTGGAACCGGAAGCGGAGTTATCCGCCTACCCTTAAAAATACAGAACCTGGGTATGTCACTTAACTTCCTTTCTGGAATACCCCCCCCAGGTGTTTAATTAGGGTTGAATGTAAACTCTGCAGAGTTTGACACCCCTGACTTGGTACAACTTTGTATTGTCAAGAGGAAGATGAGAGACACCAGACCCAACAATGCAGATGACCTGAAGGCCGCTATCAAAGCAACCTGGGCTTCCATTACACCTGAGTAGTGCCACAGGCTGATTGCCTCCATGCCACGCCGCATTGATGCAGTAATTCATGCAAAAGGAGGCCCAACCAAGTATTAAGTGCATAGAAATGAACATACTTTTCAGAAGCCTGACATTTCTGTTTAAAATATCCTTTTTTTATTGATCTTATGTAATATTCTAATTTTCTGAGACACTGAATTTTGGGTTCTCATTATCTGTAAGCCATAATCATCAAAATTTCAAGAAATAAAGGCTTGAAATATTTCACTCTATGTGTAATGAATCTATATAATATATGGGTTTCACTTTCTGAAATGAGTGACAAAAAATATTGACCTTTTTCATGATATTCTAATTTTTTGAGATGTACCTATAGTCAGATTAAACATCCAGAATTAGGGGGGTCGTTCAGAGACTTCACCTAAAAATGTATTCTATTATTCTCCCTCATGTGCATGTGCCTCAAGATCTGCATAATTTTCTTCCATGGAGCACAAAAAGGGATGTTAAGCAGAATGTCATGGACTGACAGCCTCATTTGTCATATTAAGTTGCTGTTTTATCCATGCCAAAAAAAGTCTCTCGTTGCGCCTAACATATCTTTTTGTATCATTAAAGAACGTCAAACAGGTTTACAACATCATGAAACATTTACTTTTGAGGTGAGCTATACTTTAAGCAGAAGACGGTAAGAAACAATGTAAGTGCTGCCCTCTGGAGGAAGTGACTCGGTAGTCTTTGTAATTTGTTTTAAATAAACTATAGGCCCTGAAAGTTATTGAGCACCCAACGTGCCTGTTGAACACTTTTGTATTTACTGTACTTAAGTCTTATTTTTCCATAATGTTTAAATTGTCTTTGAAAAATACCTCGTTTATAAATGCTGCTCTCCATGGTCCTGATTTCTGGCAATAAAAGAAATTTACACGTGACGTGAAACACTTCAAATACTAAGACAGCATGGCGCACGCGCATTGAACTGTTAGATACATATTAGAACATTTAGATTTAGATCATGTCAAAATATGCCATCGAATTTATTTTTAGATCTGAATATATTCATCAATCTCTTAGACGGCTCTTAAATGCACAACACGACCAGCTATAATATTTGTTGAATAAGAAGAATGAACTGGTATGAAAAAATGAAACTCAGACGGGAAGCAGAAATATTGTAATAAAGGATATAATAATAGATATAATTTGGGGGCATTTAAAAAAAAAAGATACAGTGGGTTTTGAAACAGTAAATTAGCCTATGGAAAAATGCCGTCCGCGTCAAGTGCCCGCCCCTCATGAATAACTATCAATATGTCATCTGTGATTGGTTACTCGAGAAGAACTGGATCCCGGGAGAGTAGAGGTGCTTGACCCGAGCACAGGTGTTGTAAATTAGGCCAAAATTTCCTTCGAAAGGTTTAAGTAGACTTTTTGAGAAGTAAGTAGGGTGTTGTTTTCGATAATTTTGGTCGATAGTCCTACCATGGCGTTTTCTCTGGTGAGTTTTGGTGCCAGTTCGGATTTGAATCTTGCCTTCTTAAAGCGCCTTTGGATTTGTGTGAGCGTGTTAAATGTTTCGTTTGTGATTGTTTGGTCCGCGTTTACTGTCTTTTTTACTTTTTTTTTTCAGAAATGCTAGCTAACCTGTATCTGTCATGATTAAAGATTGTTACAGTGAGATAGAGGTCCATTTAATATAGTTGCCATTGATTGGGCTTGGCCAATGTAATCATTGGCTGCTTTGTAGTTCAGTTTAACAGCGTGCATGGCAAATTAACTACTAAGCATATTGTTCTCCATCACTCTAGTAGTGAACGTGGTGTACTAGAATGAATTTCTCAACTTCAAACTTATAACATCCTGTTTTGCTAACTGAACATAAAATGGTCAGGCAAGGTAAGAGTCAGGCCTATGTTTCACCATTTCTGTGATGTATATCTGTTTTGTTCTGACAGAGTGAAAACCCCAGGCTTCTTAACTGCCTGGATTCTGACATTCCAGCCCTGTCTACATGCAGTAATGCAGACGCGTTCTCCAGGATGAACACCATGCTGGGAAACTCATTGGATCTAAGCGGGGTTTGCACGACTCCCTCTACCAAATGCAAGCGAGACCCTTTTTATGGTAAACCATATTTTGTGTACAGAGAGATGCAATTTTTAATTGAGAGGTAGAAGACGATGAACAAGCGCGAGTCAACGGTTCATTAATATATGTGCAGGCATAACAAATGCAGAGCTGTACCCTTTTTGTCACACTTTTTCCGCTTCCTACGTTCATGTGTATCTGCTGCATTGCTTTTTGCCCCTTCAGCTTTGGCCCTGCATTCGAGCATCATGTGCACAGGGAGTCATTACAGCACTGGTCATGCAATGTCATGCAGGCGAGACGGAGGATGCTGGAGCAAGCAGTTGGATGCAGTCCAGCTCTGCATGAGCAGCCCAGATTGCTCTCTTCAGCTACTTGGCCAATAGCAACAGTCCTGCGATTCACTGGAGTTTTCTGTCTCTTAGCCTGCAGCTAGCGGCAAACTCTCTCTCCCTGCCACCTCGAGTGTCTGAGCCAGAGGTGGGAGGGGGTGCTGCCTCTTTGCAGGAGAATTTGTCAGGAGTGCTCAGTGGTGTGGCATCAGAGGAGGCCAGGGACTGATGTCATTTGCAAGGGGCTGTGAGGGCAGCAGCACCTGGGTCGTCTCTGCAGAGACCGCTGCTCCTGTGCAGTTTAGCCAGGCCGAGGGAGGCGAGCCGTGATTTATCAGAGCCTAGGGAGCCAATGCTTTCTCTAATGTGCATGCCTCTTATTCCCACTGCTGATGCAGAGTCGCCAAACAGTGAGTGTTTTATTTTTGGACACCGTTAACAGATCGTCCCGACTCGGACCTGTCTGCGGTCCGGAGCAGGATGCTTTTTCCCAGTGGTGGCCAGGACTCATCCAGGGGTCTGCCTGATGTCAATAACTGGGGTCTGGGCCTACAGTCCCTCAGCCTGTCTGACTGGGAGAGACCGTGGAGCAGCCATGACACCGATCCCTCTGCACAGACCAACACGGCCTCGCGTGAGTGGAATGAATAACATTTAAACAACCATATGATAATGTTGATACAATGTTAAATGAATGTTGAAGTGACACTATTTATGCAATACTGATTCAGTGAGCCTTAGTTGTTTTTAAGTGGGCTTTAAAACTGACTTTTTATCCATTCTAGTTATAAAACGGAGTTGTCTTTGTGGAGTCTCTTTCTGGGTCTTTATTGATAGCCTTCTCCTGACTAGAGTGTGTTTAAACCGTTCTCACTGGGCCTGTAACAGTGAGTCAGAGCCTTTTGTTGACATTAATCACATTCTCGGCCTGCCTCATGTTCTGGTAGTTCTCATTAGTAGTGCTGCAATAAGAGAGCTGTCCTTTTTTCTTTTGTTTTTGGCTCTTGAATTATGCTCCTATTTGTTCTGGGGGGTTGGCTAAGAGAAAATATCTGTTATTTTTGGTTTTCATTTCTTTCAAGCCGTATTAATATTACAGATTTTTTTTTAACCATATTTGTTCAGTGCAAGGGATTTTGGGGACTCCCAGCCGGCTCTCCAACAAGCTTCCAAGCTACTCTGAACCTTCCATTGGTGCTATAGACTTCCTAGAAAAATTTCCCGGCATGGCACGCTTGAACTCTCAATCTTTCCTGGAATCTCACTCCATTAGCCCTGTGGACTCGGAGACCAGCGGCTTCAGCTCTGGTTCTGATCACCTCTCAGACCTGTTGGTAAGGGTTCTGAGATCATTATCTGTGAACTGTAGCTTAGTTTCTTCAAAGGCTTTTTTTTTTATTTATAAACCATTGTATTTGGCTTGTTTGTTGGGGAATTGAAGCATTATGTAGTTACTTTTCTAGCAATTCCCTCTTTAAACTACTTAGATGGGTGATATATGCTCCATGACCACGATAAGGGTAATTTTCAGCCATTGAAAGGGTAAATTACACTATATAGTACTATTGTTTGTATGTAAACCCTATATTTCTCATTTAAATGTGCATTAGGATTCACTATATTCTGAATAGTCATAAACTGCTATTTTCATATTTTTTTTTAACTGAAGATTAAAGTTAATATATTAGCTCTGGTTCTGATCACCTCTCAGACCTGTTGGTAAGGGTTCTGAGATCATTATCTGTGTACTGTAGCTTAGTTTCTTCAAAGGCTTTTTTTATTTATAAACCATTGTATTTGGCTTGTTTGTTGGGGAATTGAAGCATTATGTAGTTACTTTTCTAGCAATTCCCTCTTTAAACTACTTAGATGGGTGATATATGCTCCATGACCACGATAAGGGTAATTTTCAGCCATTGAAAGGGTAAATTACACTATATAGTACTATTGTTTGTATGTAAACCCTATATTTCTCATTTAAATGTGCATTAGGATTCACTATATTCTGAATAGTCATAACTGCTATTTTCATATTTTTTTTTTTAACTGAAGATTAAAGTTAATATATTGTTCCCTCTTATTTTAAATTAAGATGCAAGATTTTTTTTTAAAGACAAATTAATTCATTCCAATGTTTTTAATCTTAATCTCAAAGTTGGGATAACCTCCTATTTCTTAAATCCCCAATGTAAGCTATTTATTGGGTCCTTTCAAATTAAGCATTACAAAGTTGATGTATGTGTGTGTGTAGTGTTTTGGGGGCAGCACAAATTAATTTTCTGAAGATTTTTGTAAATCTGGGCCCAGATTTGACAACCAGTTATTCACCTTGGACGGGTGTCAAACTCAATTCCTGGAGGGCCAGAGCCCTCATACCAGAACATTCATACCGTGTAGTTTTCAAATAAGCCTGAAGGACTTGATTAGTTGGATCAGGGGTGTATACCAGAAAGCAAGGTTGACTTGCCATCACACATACCCTGTTGATTAACCCAAACCTTGCTTGCTTGAGGTATGCTGGTTCCAAAAACGCGTCCGGGAATAAGTTGTCAACGGAGTCTGTTCATGGTTAAAACAAGACCTTCTCAACAGAGCGACGAATTGACAAGTCACCGTGGAAACGACGCTAGAAAAAGCATGCCATGCTGCTTTAGTTCAATGGTCGTTTACAGACCTGGAGCATATTGCCACCTAATTGATGGTTGTGCAATCCTTTTTTTTTTATTTTTTTTTTTTTATATCCTTTAAATGAGAATAAGAATTGTGGTGTTTGATGCCATCACATCTATTTTTATTGTAGAAAATACAGATCCATGATGTGTGAAATGACAAAATATAATGTATTAGACGTGTTTTTTTTTGTTTTTTTTTTACTATTATAACTGAAATATAATAGAATAATATTTCTTTATATTGTTAACTATAAAGCACGATTTTATAAAAAATTATAACCATATATTGTAATCGTGTATTGTGCGCAATCTGCCACTCCCATTGGAGTCTCGTCAATAGCTCATGCATGTGCTGAAGTAAACATTCTCAGAACATAACCTGATAGGTTATGTTTCAGGGTTAAAGTTTCTATTGCTACTTGCATATCCTGAGAGTTACCTCAGTTTTTGGAACCGGAAGCGGAGTTATCCGCCTACCCTTAAAAATACAGAACCTGGGTATGTTTTTTATTTTGTTTTTTTTTCTGCTGAACACAATACATTTGGTTTTTGAGCAACATACAGAATATTAGGAACAGTAGAATTGGTTTGTCTTTTGGTTTCCTAAAAAGAAACAAACTGACATTTTTATTTAACCTTAATCCGTAGTTTAATTAGTTGTATAATTTCATATACGTAATTTGAATTGATAACCCAATTTGCCACAAAAACCGAATGTTCTGACTAGCTTTGTGAAATTATACGACATGCCATGCATTGGTCATAGAGCTCTTTGTGGCGTTGCCTCAGATGCTGAACTAGATTTGTTGCGCCAAGTTCACACGTACTCCGTCTGCAGTGCGGCCTACCCTTTAGCAAAACACAAAAATGGTCCTATAATTAACTGCATTTTCTGAACATCTTCAGCACTAAAACACCATTATGATGACCTCAAAACACCTTTGACACATGCAGTGCATGATTTGACGTTTACTACATATGGCTTTTCTGACGTATAGCAAACTTGCTCAGTAGCTCACCTGGTACACCATTGCACTTTGCAATGAAAAGCTCTTGTAGAAATAAGTTAATGGCACGGCGGCTTCAGAAAGTGCTTTTTTCTCATGTTTGAATTTGCTCCCACTGTCGGTTAGGTTTAGAGTAGGGTTTAGTGTAGGTAGTACTTTATTTTCAAGCACGAAAGAGCATTAACATTTTAGTACCACTCCTCAGACAAACACTGCCAGATTCAAGTTCATCGATAAAGCTGATCTGATCAAACTGAACATGTTTTTTCCAATGAGACTGGGTTAAAAAGACACTAAAATCATTGTAATTTTTTTTTTTTACAATTGGTTGTGTTTTCCTAATACTGAGTATAGTTAAAAAAAATGTGAAATATTTTTACTATTTAAAATAACTGCTTTCTATTTTAATACATTTTAAAATTATTGCTGTGGTCAAAGCTGAATTTTCAGCATCATTACTCCAGTCTTCAGTGTCACATGATCTTCAGAAATCATTCTAATATGCAGATTTGCTGCTCAAGAAACCTTTTTTAATTATTATTATTATTATCATTAATGTTTTTTGAGCAGCAAATCAGAATATCAGAATGATTTCTGAAGGATAGTGTGACTGGAGTAATGATGCAAAACAATTTAGCTTTGAAATCACTATAAATTACATTTTAAAATATATTCAAATAGAAAATTTTAAACAGCCTAGTAAAAATATTTCAAAATTTTACTGTTTTGCTGTACTTTGGATCAAATAAATGCAGGCTTTGTGAACAGAAGAGTCTTCTTTAAAAAACATTAAAAATCTTACTGTTCAAAAACTTTTGACTGGTAGTGTATAGTCAACTTTAATTTTCTTTAAAATTTCATTTCTAGCTTTTAATTGGCTTAGAAATCAGATAACTGCTGGACAATAACCAATAATAAGTGAAAAAAAGTGACGTGACATGTGGCCAAGTATGGTGACCCATACTCAGAATTAGTGCTCTGCATTTACCCATCCAAAGTGCACACACACACACAGCAGTGAACACACACAAACTGTGAACACACACCCGGAGCAGTGGGCAGCCATTTATGCTGTGGCGCCCGGGGCATCCAGGGGAGCAGTTGGGGGTTCGGTGCCTTGCTCAAGGGCACCTCAGTCGTGGTATTGAAGGTGGGAGAGAGCGCTGTACATTCACTCCCCCCACCTACAATTCCTGCCAGTACAAGACTCAAACCCACAACCTTTGGGTTATGAGTCCAACTCTCTAACCAGTAGGCCACGACTTCCCCTAATAATGATTTGTTTATATACTACAAACACTTTTTTATCACATAATAAGGCAGACTAGTTTAAATACTGTAATAAATGCTATGTCAGTTAGCACTGCATTGTTCATATACTTTATTTATTACCTGGAGATGACTTGACAAACACAAATAAACCATATTGTCGCAATCATATGTTTAATGTCTTCATGTTTCCAAACATTTCTGTTTTTCTGAAAACAATTAACTGTTTTCATACAGATAGCTGGATGCTTTTGTCCATATTAGGAATTTCCTCGTACGACTTTCTGCGCGAGAGCGCCCTCCGGCTTCGAGTATGAATGAAACATACACTGCACGGAATGTGATGTTAATCTGGCCTTATTCTGGGTCCGAATAAAACATCAGGTCATGCACAGACTATCCTGTCTCTTTGAATTTAAATCTATATTTATTCACACCAGCTTTCGAAAACCTCTATGCGAACACACTTGCCTGAAAAAGTGCGGGGGATGAATTTATGTGATATTAAAAGTGGGGGGGACACGTCCCCGCATAATCTACGCCCCCGGTTTGTGGGTTTGACTGAAATTCAACTGCCCTGGTGAAACACCAAGCAGCAGCAACTGGAGAGGTCTTGAGACTGTAACGATGTGTATACATTTGAGTCCTTGAGCATGACACTGAACCCTAAACTTGTCTCTGGATTTTGATAAAACTAGCCAATAAATGGAAAATTAACAAATAGCTGCAGGGCTCTTTATCATAAAATAAAGTCATTCAAAGCTCCATAGTAATTATATTCACAGAAAACAGTATGTCTTCATTCTATCTCAAGGGGTCTTTTCCATTTTTTTTGCATTTATTTATTTGGCATTTAGCCTCTATTTGATTGAACAGTGAGAGCAGATAGGAAGCAATGAGAACAAGATAAGGAAATGACCTCAAGCCAAGCTACAGCTTCAACATTAAGTCTTATAGTTAGATGTTTTTGTTGTTGTTTTCTGTGCTTAATTTAATTTAACATTTTTCTTTGAGTGTCAAACTATAACAGTCTGTCGCAAAAGCCTCTTTGCAAAATCTGCATTATTGTAACAGGTGCACAAACCACTGAAATGTGCCGCTCGAACTGTTAAGGTCAGACGGAAATAAACCAGCCACCATTTTCTACTGTTAGGATCCTTCAGAAGGATATATAGAGCAGAAGGTGCTACACACAGCCAGAACAGGCATGATCAACTTTACCACATTTTACTTACATTCCCTTGGTGTTTAGCAATAATAATATCTATCAGTGGCCATGTTACTGATTTTGAAATGAGATGTGCCGCTTCCATTTAGTAAACATCGTTTTTTTATGAAAGGAAGGTTCGAGTTACAATATAAGTTCATGGTACAGTAAACTCTTTCATATCAAAAGGTGAAGGATTTTTTTATTTCTCACTATATGGCCATTTAAACGTATTGTTGTAACTCCTCTCCTAGTCAAATGCAAATCTCAGACCTGACCAAACACAAAGCAGACAAAAGTCTTGCTCTTCACATTCATCAAGGGGGTCACTTTCCCCTCCTCACAGCTGGGAAGCACCAGAAGGTGTTTTCTTTTTATCATTTACATAAGGCTGACCAAACTTGAATGACTTTATAAGGTTACAAAAGGCAAGAGAGGGCAGATTTCTCCTTATCATTAAACCCAGGTGCTCCGCACACAGACATGTGCTCAAACAAACAGATTTTCCACTAGTTTGATTATTTGACACCTTCCTTAGACAGCTATTTAAAGCACTCAGTGGCCAAGGGTACTCATCGAGGATTCACAGTGAAATGGGAGATTTGAAGTCTCTAATGAGTGCTTTAATTAGAGCTATATAGGTACCAGAAACCTTTGTTCAAACCCATTCCTTAGTGAGCTCCCCTGTAGGCCAGGATAGATGTGGACTTTTTCATTAGAAAAGTCCAAAGAACAGTGAAATTAAGAACTGAATTTCTCTGCATGGAGATGTTTTACTTTTTTATAATAAAAACTTTTTATAATAAAAATATTTAAAAAGAAAATGAAAATGGTCTGTCACACTATTGTGGGGTGGTGTTTTCATTAGCCTGTGGTATAGGCCATAATTCAATTGTTTGTTGTATTTTTTCTGTTTTCTTCAAATACTTTAAAGTATTTAATCATTTAAAGTATTAAAAATGTAGAAGATGTGCTTCGCTCTTTATTAAAAAAAATGACAGGGGGACAACCCAGGGTTGAGGGATGAG
Source organism: Sinocyclocheilus grahami (assembly GCF_001515645.1). NCBI lineage: Eukaryota > Metazoa > Chordata > Actinopteri > Cypriniformes > Cyprinidae > Sinocyclocheilus > Sinocyclocheilus grahami. Next base: position 732,407 of record NW_015506005.1, read on the forward strand.
AGTGAGAGAAAAAGAGAGTAAGAGAGTGAGAGAGAGATTGAAGGGAGAGAGATCGTATTGAAATGCAACTTATTTTACAGTTCATTGAATATGGAGAGGGCTATTGGCCCTCAGCCTTTGCTCATTAGGAGGAGGAGATGCATTCAAAGGCTGGAGGACAGAGGAAAGTGAGAAAGAGGACAAGTGAAAGAGACAGAGATGGAGTGGATGGGACAGGGTAAGAAGTAGTGCCTCCCTTGTTTTTCACTTTTTTGTTCTGGTGCTCATCTTGTCTGCTCTCCAAATTCTCCACAAAATCTGTATTGCTCTCCACACTCATTTCTTTCTTTCTTTTTTTCTTCATACTTTTTACACTTTTTTTGCTGTTGTTGATCAGAGGCTCTCTGACTTCATATGATGGCACACTTCTCTATCTAGGTCATGCCGTCTACAGAACATCAAGCTCTTTGCTGAGGCAACAGCTTTATTCAATCCAAAAACAATGTGAGCAAAATCACAACAAATAACGTGAACACGGCTGTGGTAAAATGTGGTTTAGCTTATTGGTCCTGATTTTGTGAGGTTGGCTCTTTCTATTTACTTGTCAGTAGGATTTGTGTGAAATATATTCAGCAGTGCAGTAGTGCAGAGTAAATTATGAAATAATTGTGTCCAACTTGCACGTATGAAATAAAATTATTTTTTATAAAATTATGTGGTGGTAGTGTGTATGAAAATCCACCAGAGCATCAATAATCACATGAATTACCGAGCAAGTACGGCTGTATAAGTGGAGTTATTTCTGTAATGCACACGTTAAAATGCCATGCACTATTGTTAAAAGTGTTTTGAGGTCATAACATAGTATTTTGCAGGGAACAGCACATAAGCACATTAATTGACTAACTGCATCTTAAATCGTAATTTGTGTGTAAAGATATTAAATGGAAGAAGTCTGGGGCAACTAGGACTCTTCCAAGACTTAGACGCATGGCCAAACTAAACAACTAAGAAGGGCCTTAGAAAGTGAGGTAAAGAAAATTATGCTGATGGACATCCAAAACTACACTCCACTGATCTGAGCTCTATGGCAGATTGCAAGAAGGACGTTCCCTTTCATGGGAACTTCGAACTGCGTCCTTTAGAGGTCGCTATGGGGAACGCCTCGTCGTGACCCGTGTCTGAAGCATACATTGAAAAAACACCAACTCATTGGCCGGCGACAGTCATGACGTCACTACCGGTGTGACTATAGTATAAATAGGCGCCGGGAGCACACATCATTCTCTTCTTCGTCTTCATTGACTGTTTTGTTTGAAGCCTGCATTTCTGTGGTAAGAGCGATCTATTCATCTCATTATATATAAATATATATATATATGTGTGTGTATCTAATGAGCTGGTGGTTGTGTGTATAACCCTTCTGCTAGTTTCTTTGCAGTGTTTCCCGGGACCTGTGTGTTTCTGTCCCTTTCTAGGGTAGGTCCTCAATGAGCACCCCCTCTGCTGGTTTCAGAAACCGGGTGCTCGACTTGCAGTGTTTATTTCACTCGTCGATATACGTCCAGATGGTAAGAAAAGCCGGGCTTTCGGCTTCATACTTCCTGAATCATGCGGCCATAACACAGGCTTCTGCGGGAGCCTTCATGATCATCGGGCCCCCGGCGCATCACTGCAAAAATTTCCTGGACGTCCGGACTGGGGTTACGCTTTCATGCTACCTTGACTGGTCTACTGTATCTGGGTCGCCCTGAGGAGCTTCCCGATCACCAGGATATCCCCTCTTGCTGAGGCATCGAGCGGGAGGTATAGGTGGCATTACGAGAACCTTCCTGTGTAAATGCTGTCTCGGGCAGTGCTCCCCTCACCTTTGAGGGTTGCATTTGAGCTTGCCTCTCCCATTTGGCCCAGTACTTGCGGGTATCTGTAAACAGATGCTCGAAAATTCTAAAATCCAAATACTATGGTAAGTGCACACGTTAAGCTTTGCGCACTTTTCTACAAATCCACATAAGTGGTAAGTGTGCACGTTATGCTTTGCCCACTTTTCTAAAATCCTGTATGGTAAGGGTTACTCATTTTTGATCTCGTTCCCTTTCTCTGCGTTGGTTAGACCCTGGTACCTTGGGCTCCACTCAACTAGTGTGTCTCTGTCGACACACTCTGGAAGCATCGCTCCCCTCACCATTGAGGGTTATTGTGAGTATGGTGTTTTCTTTCGAGCTTTAATCCTCTCTGAGGAGTTGGATTCCTCGCTCCATGGGCTGTCCTCATGGTAGTATTGAACAGTGCTCCCCTTTATCAATAGGTTACCTGGAATGAGCAACGTTATTCCTGAGAATTCAGAGTTCTCCTCTCACATGAGAAGTTTGAGTTCTCTGTTTCTCCAGAGCACCTGGAACCAGCAGCATCAGGTGGATTAGGCCCTTCCTCTGCCTCCCTGATGCGCTGAGTGTTTGGCTAGCTTGCAGTATGCTTACCCTTCTGATTTTACAATCATGCTG
>NW_015506005.1:736006-738196 GCF_001515645.1 Sinocyclocheilus grahami
ACGCAAGCTTCAGACGAAGAAGTGAATGATGTGTGCTCCCGGCGCCTATTTATACTATAGTCACACCGGTAGTGACGTCATGGCTGTCGCCGGCCAACGAGTTGGTGTTTTTTCAATGTATGCTTCAGACAAGGGTCAGGACGAAGCGTTCCCCATAGCGACCCCTAGAGGACGCAGTGTCTCGTTCCCTACTCAGGGAACCATGGTTACATAAATAACCTGAGATGTTTCTCTTCAATGCATGACACATGAAAGCCTGCTTGAAATGTGCACAACAAGCATCTAAAGGACTCTTAGACTGTGAGAAACAAGATTCTGGTCTGATAAACCTCAATTTCAAACACCGAGTCTGGAGCATCACCTGCACAATACCATCCAGTGATGCATTGCTAAAGGGGAATGCAACAAAATACAGCGATGTCCTTAGTAAAAAAATATATATATTTCAACAGGACAACCCCCAAGACAATGCAAGAGTGTCTTAGGGATGTGACCAATCTGTAGAAGCCTGCTAGATCCTACACTTAAACCAAATCAAACTTCTCTGCAGAGACCTGAAAAATAGCTGTACATCCAACTTGAGCTTGAGAGGATCTGCAGAGAAGAATGACAGAAATATTATTCCCTCGATTACCCTGTGTGGACCCTAGTTATTTGAGAACGGGGAACATCTGGAAACATATTAAATAATCAGGACGGGAACAGAATGACCAAATAAGGGCATAGAAATACAACATGGAGCACTTGGGGAACAAAACACACACACAACACGGAAAAGAGTCTGACAATTACATAATGTAAACATTCAGTTTCATAGCTCTTCTAAGTTCTATAATCCCCACACTCCACTTTCTGCAGAGGAGAATAATTAAACATGACACCAGGATACAACATCATTCAATGCATGTGTGACATAATTATACAGATTTTCCCTGATAATCACCTTCCCAAAACAACTCTACAATTCTCTAAACGTGACTCAGTTCCACACAAACTTAACAATAATACATATCCCCTCAGTGAGTCAGTTTTGAGACACACTAATCCTGCAGAAGATACCATACCAACGTAACACATTTTCAGATCTAATTAAACACAAGAACCACCTGAATCTTTACACAAACAAACAAAAAGAAAAATTGGATGCTGAAATCCAAACTCGCAATAAAACTGAGTATCTGAGTCACATCGGAAACATGGTGTCGGTAAGACAGGAGACGGTGAATCTGAAATGTTAAAAATGTACATTCAACATCCATTAAATAAGTCTAGCAATTAAATAGTCACTCAAATATCAAAATGCTTAAACATCTATCATTTTACTCTAATGCAAAGATCTATGAGAATAAGGATTAGTTCATTATTTCCTCATTAGAAGCACATTTGGATGTCATGCAAATGAGACGTATGTTATATGCACACAGATGGGATCCCTGTCCATGATTTATTTAAACAGAGAGGGATGATGGTTATAGAGGCATACACATGTGATATGATAGATGTGTCCCTCACATGATTCCTGTGTACTGAGTGTATGTGTGAGAGAGAGAAAGAGGGAGACCCTGCCATCTCCTTTAATTTCTCCCATGGGAGACGATTAAGAACCAGGCTGAGCGAGTGGGTAAACTGCTTTCCATCCTTACATCGATCCCTCACCTCTGGGGTCCACTCTATACGTCTCTGACACCCCTCAAAGGGGGTAAAGATAAGGTCATGCATTCAAAAGGTGGAAAGTTCTTGTACGGCAAACAAAGGCCACGGAAAGAGAGAAAGTCTACCTCTTACCTATTTGGCATAGATATGTAGCCTGAATATATTTCCCAAGATACAAATTATCCTATTTAAAAGTTGATGTACTCTTGGCTCTTAACCTTTTGTTGTGTATACGTTTTTTTTTGTTTTTGTTTTTTGACAAAAAGCCTCAAGGTCATGTACGTTCTTTAGTTTCCCAGCATGCTCTGCACATTTAGGTTTTTCCCACATGGCTATACACAGTTATGCCACTTGGACACTTGAGGGACTCATACACATCCCAAAAGCCTACAAACAGTCACTGATGCTCAAGGAGAAAACACACAGCATTAAGATCCAAGGCTACATACAGGATAATTTGTGTAAATTAAGTTACTATTTTGTCTTCAGTAATATTCTTAAAGGGGTCCTATTATGCTTTTTCACTTTTTTAATTTT
>NW_015506005.1:738840-747825 GCF_001515645.1 Sinocyclocheilus grahami
AGATGCTGCAGGCAGCGGCGTAGCAGCGCAAATCTGTAAATTAATGTTCTGAAGTGAAGTAAACTTCAACGGATTTCCCTGCTCCCGGAGTAGGGAGCAATGGACACTGTGTAGGGAGCATGTCAATCGGAACACAGTTCATGCACGGAGCTCACTTCTAACAAGATGATGATCTGAATCAGGTGTGTTAACAAAGAGAGACGTGCAAAACATGCAGAGCGGGGGTACGCGAGGACTGGAATTGAGAACCGCTAGTCTAGAACAATTCTTACAAGTACAACACGACGTAGCTGGGCGCCGCGGACAGATGCCGAACAGCGCTGCCGGTGTGCCTTCACTCATAGAAAATAATGTGTTCGAATTTTAAAGCCGTGGCGCGACGCTGCGCTTCTCGCGACCGCCTGAAACGCTGTTTTTTTTTCACTTCCGAAAGCGGATGATGTCAGGAAAAAGTGGTTGCAATTTACTTTTTAACTCTGTTCCTGAGCATTATAACCTCAATTTGCTATTGTGTGCTGCGCATTTTACTGAGGACAGCTTCCACAACACGAGTGATGAAGTGCCAGATTCGCCAAAAGCTTTTGTTGAAAGACAGAGCAAGGGGGCGTGGCAGTACTGAAACACCGTCTAAGCTGTTTGCCAATCACAACGCACTGGGACAGCTAACCAATCACAACACATTTTGTTTTTCGGAAGGCGGACCTTCATCAAAGCTGGAACTAATCGAGCCGTTTGTGCCAGCCTGGGGAGAAAGGTATTTTAATAATGTAAATTATGTGAAAAATAATGCGTTTTTCGAACCACCAAGCATGAGAGCATGTTCTAGTACACCCCCAAAACAAAATCAAGACTTTGTAAAAGAGCATAATAGGACCCCTTTAAATATCTGTCATGCATCTTCAGAAGCTAAATAAATGCTCCATACATTTTTTTTTCAGATTCTGTAAGAGGTTTGCAAATTTATAAGCACAAAAATATGTATATGAATATACCTCTTAAAATCCATATTAATGCATTTTCACCAAACAACTAATTTAATTAATTTCTATGTAACATAGGTAAGCCAAACGAATACACTTAGTGGCAAGATGTTTTGGATGGATGATACATGTGTATGTGTGTGTGTGTGTGTATTCATGAGTGTGCATGAATCTATGTTCTGCATGTACATGCTGTATATTGTGAATGTGTGCTTATGTGACACCTCAGTAAGTGGGGCAGAACTGATTGCTGTTGATGGCTGTAGGCGCATAGAGACCTACATTCAGCACACAGACGCAGGAAGGAGGCAGTGAAAAAGAGGAAGGAGATCTAGTGGATTCTTCTCCACTAAATGTCCACCAAACAGTTCACCAATACTGTAATAATATTTATAAAAGGAAATAAATAAGTAAATTAAAATAAATGAATAAAAACAGTGTGAAAACGACTCCAATGAGAAGTGGAATGATGAATGAATAACAGATGAAAGAGAAGGAGTGATTAAAAAAAACACGCACAACGCTTAGATAGGTCATTCACCAGGGACAGGATCTGGCCCATCTGCTCAGCTGATATAACAGGGAATTATGCATGCAGATTGGCACTGCATCTCCATGTTCACCCCCAAACATGCTTCATGACGCATTTATGCCGTCTCAAAGATGTGAGAGGATGAAAAGAGGAATGTGTTATGGGGGTTAACAGAAGTGAAAGAAGGGTGGGTGCATTGGAGAGTTGTTTGTGAAAAGAGAGAAAAATTTGAAAAGAGGAAAGGAAAGAAGAAACGTGTTGCAGCTCAGAGGGAGTATAAAGGATGAAGGTAACTTTTCTTCCTGTTTCCTTGTGTCCTTTCACAGGTGTGTGTGTGTGTGCATGATAGAGAACCCCTGTGTGGAGGAAATATGTTCTTCCTTCTAAGAATCATAATGCATGAACTGACTTCATCTATGACATAATTTCCTTCAAAAACAGCTTTAAGATAACCAATACAACTAACTAATGATGACAATTAAATTATGATCAGTTTATCATACATCCTATATATTATATGTATTACACTACTGTTCAAAAGTTTGAGATCCCATAAGATTTTTTTAATGAAATACATTTCTTATGCTCAACAAATCTGCATTTATGTATTATTGTTTTGTATTTTAATATATTATAAAACATAATTTATCTTCAGAAGCCATTACTCCAGTCTTCAGTGTTACATGATCTTTCAGAATCGTTCTAATATGCTGATTTGGTCCTCAAGAAATATTTCTTACTATTATCAATATTGAAAACCAGTGTGCTGCTTAATATATTTTGTTGGAAACCATGATAATTTTTTTCTTTAAAGGATTTTTTTAATGAATAGAAAATTCAAGAAAGAATATAAATCTTAAAAAACACCATAAATGTTGTTACTGTCTCTTGTAATCAATTTAATGTGTTTAAAGTGTTAACTTTTATAGTATTATCTTCTTTAACACACACACACACACACACACACACACGCACACATATGCGCACACTGATGAGGCCGGATGGACCTCTATTCAGCACCTACTCTTACATTTCATTCTAAATATAATGCAGCGTGCCTATTTTTTTAGTATTTGCAAGTCAATATTGTCTAATTTTAAGCATCATAATGGTTGCAAAATTAACTGTACTTATTATAGGCAGTTCCCAGCATGCACAGTCACTTGAATAAGTCATCCAAGCAACTTCTGTACAGTTCACTATGAGATGTGACAAAAATGTAGTGTTTGTTATTGTCAGAAGATATATTGTAATGACCCGGCAGTGAGCGCTAGCAGCCAGGTGCATTATGGGTATTCGTTTAGAGTGGAATTACGTGTTAGTTAAGCAAGATGGTTGGGTTTTTGTGTTAGAAATGTTATGTGTGTTTATGTATAAGTTAGTTCGGGTGAGTTTGGTTCATTTACTGCCTTGTTATAAAAAGTGTGGATGTTACCGTCATGGAGAGAGATGTGTCGGGGAGGGACTTGGCGATATGTCCTTGCTTGTGTTACTCTTAGTCTGTGCTTGGAATAAAAGGAGAAAGATGACAGCGCTGTTTCCTGTTGGTATGTTATGTCTGTGCTTCTTCTCAGAGAGACACTCATAGTAGTGCGATGTATAGGATGCGAGTGGTCGCAAATTCCACTAACCGTAGTAAAAGTCTCGCGTATTAATGTTAGCAACCTGTTAGCAATTAACTTAGCAAAAGTTTAATTGCCTAGCTTATCTCTGGTCAGCCCCACGTTCGATAGAACAACGGTGCGTTGTTACATTGGTGTCAGAAGTGGGATTTCTGAGATTTAGGCCGTTTCGAAGACGCCATTATGGAGCAAAGTATAGGCGAATTAGAGCGTGCTATCCGAGAGAACAGCATCATGCTAGAGCGTCTGACGAGCGAGAAGACGCAGAGGAACAGGGCTCCGCACCGGCCTGATGGCGCCAGCGTTCCTCGGACAGTGTACCGCCCTCCTGGTCGCGTGCAGAATGAACCTCCGGGCCGTCACACCGACACTCCAAATCAATGACCGGCCAGGCCTCCTCACACGATCACCGGCTAAGCTGCCACGATACAGCGGGACGACGCCCTTGGAGCCCTACCTGGCGCAGGTCGACCTGGCCGCTCTACACGATGAATGGAGCCGCGAGGAGACCGAGACTTTGTAGGCATTTTTGCAGCCCGAGAGGAGGACTGTACCAGGACAGCTTTGGTGCAGCATCACACTGACACTGGCCCCGCTGCCCCCATTTGTCCTCCCAGGGGCCCGAGATCAAGTCGCTTCATTCTCAGTGGGGAAATCTGGAGCTCCACGATGATGTGATCTACAGAAGGTGGCAGGCACCACGGGAGGGAATCGAGCGCCTGCAACTACTGGTTCCCCACGCTCTGCGGCCGGAGGTCCTCCATTGGGTTCATGGGGCAGCTGGAGCCGGCCATTTCGGGAACTCCAAGACGGTGCGGCGGCTGCGTCAGCGGTTCTACTGGCCAGGGTGTCGGTAGGATGCAGAGTTGCACGTTCACTGCTGTGATGTCTGCACGGCACAGAAGGGACCCAGCAGATGCTCTCATGCGCCGTTGCAGCAGTATCTAGTCGGGGCGCCCATGGAGAGGATCGGGGTTGACATCCTGGGTCCGTTCCCCGTCACAGAGGCTGGCAACCGTTTTGTCCTGGTCGCTATGGACTATTTTACGAAGTGGCCAGAGGCATATGCGGTGCCGGATCAGAGTGCTTCTACGACGGCGCAGCGATTAGTGGACGAGATGTTCACCCGGTTCGGGGTGTCGGACGAGCTGCATAGTGACCAGGGGCGGAACTTTGAAAGCTGGTTGTTCAGTGAGGTGTGTCAGCGGCTGGAAGGGAAGAAAACAAAAACCACTCCTCTCCACCCTCAAAGCGATGGACTGGTTGCATATGCGGTGCCGGATCAGAGTGCTTCTACGACGGCGCAGCGATTAGTGGATGAGATGTTCACCCGGTTCGGGGTGCCGGACGAGCTGCATAGTGACCAGGGGCGGAACTTTGAAAGCCGGTTGTTCAGTGAGGTGTGTCAGCGGCTGGGGGTGAAGAAAACAAGAACCACTCCTCTCCACCCTCAAAGTGATGGACTGGTTGAGCGGTTCAACCGCACTCTGGCCACCCAACTTGCCATCTTGACCAGTCAGCACCAGAGAGACTGGGACCAGCATCTGCCCCTGGTCCTGTGGGCTTATAGGACAGCAGTGCAAGAGTCGAGCCAGTGCACACCGGCGGCACTGATGTTTGGGAGGGAGCTCCGCACACCAGTGGATTTGGTGTTCGGGGCTCCCCCCGAGCCGGAGATTGCTGGTGGCCCAGACCTGGACTACTTCCGGTGATTGAAGGAGCGTCTGAGCATGGTCCATCAGCTGGCCAGAGAGGCTCTAGAGGACGCTGGAGCCCGCCAGAAGCGGGCGTACGATTCCCGGGCCCATGGGCCTACCCTTGGGTCAGGGGACAGAGTGTGGGTGCTCTACCCCCAGAGGAAGCGGGGGTTGTCACCCAAACTGACTCATCATGGGCAGGGACCCGGGGAGATTCTGGACCAATTTTCGGAGGTGGTCTTTCGGGTCCGAATGCCAGGAAGGGGTAGACGGGTGGTGCTTCATAAGGATCGGTTAGCACCATACCACCCGCTGGCCCCAGAGCAAAAGAATGGTGGAAGCCAGGGCGGCTCCCCACCATCCACTCCCTGGGGGTAGAACATCAGGGAGGTTGAAGCGTGTTCGACGCCGGCCAGGACATTTGCTGGATTTTGTTATGGGAGAATAGGGTTGTGGGGACACTAACCCTCTTGGTGGGGGGTAATGTAATGACCCGGCAGTGAGCGCTAGCAGCCAGGTGCATTATGGGTATTCGTTTAGAGTGGAATTTCGTGTTAGTTAAGCAAGATGGTTGGGTTTTTGTGTTAGAAATGTTATGTGTGTTTATGTTTAAGTTAGTTCGGGTGGGTTTGGTTCATTTACTGCCTTGTTATAAAAAGTGTGGATGTTACCGTCATGGAGAGAGATGTGTCGGGGAGGGACTTGGCGATATGGCTTTGCTTGTGTAGATCTTATTTTGTGCTCGGAATGAAAGGAGAAAGATGACAGCACTGCCTCCTGCTGGTTTGTTCTGTCTGTGCTTCTGCTCAGAGAGACACTCATGGTCGTGCGGTATATGGGACGCGAGTGGTCGCACTTTCCACTAACCATAGTAAAAGTCTCACGTATAAATGCTAGCAACCTGTTAGCAATTAACTTAGCAAAAGTTTAATAGCCTAGCTTAGCTCTGGTCAGCCCCACGTTCGATAGAACAACGGTGCGTTATATATATATATATATATATATATATATATTAGTGGTGTCAAAATGAGCGCGTTAACGCAGGCGATTCATTTTTTCAGTTTAACGCAATTAACGCAGGGGCGTGGCTAGGGTTGGCCACCCCACTCACAACTGCTGCTTCTGTCACTTTTTCTCTTGACAAGAATTGCATTTATTCAGTCGCAGAACGACTGAGAACCGGAGACGTTTCAGACGCGCGCTCCACTTCACTTCAGCAGCAGGCGCGAGTCAAGCGAGCGCAGAAACGGTACTGTGCTCGCAGCGCACGCTCTTCAATTGCACGCACAAAGGCGCTGGCGCGCGCTATAGCGTGCTGTAGCCTGTATCCTTTCATATCAAAGCGCGAAATAAACTAGGTGCATGCAATGTCGTGGTCAGTTAAGACATGAAGTTACCAAAAAGGTGATTAAAGCTGCCTTAAACTGTGCATGCATGTAATTTTATACGAGTCACATTTAAGAACATGTCTCTGAAATGGTTTTCAAAACTGTCCTGGAGCAGCCCAGCAGTCTCACTCATCTAACACACCAGATTTAACTCGACAGCTCATTAATAGAGACTTTAAGACCTGAAGTGGGTCAAAGAAATAGCAGCCAAAACCAGTGGTGTAATGTAACGACTAATACTTCGTTACAGTACTTAAGTATATTTTGTGAGTATCTGTACTTTATTTGAGTTTTTATATTTCAGCCAACTTATACTTTTACTCCACTACATTTCCTAGTTAAAATATATACTTTTACTCCGATACATTTCCCCGAAGCATATTCGTTACTTACTACAAAATAGTCAGAAGTCAGAAGAACACGGACTGCAGGAAAGCAGGTTTGATGAATCAGTGGTCTGGCGCTTGCAAGTTATGCCGAGTTCACACTGCACGATTTTAGCCCGATTTTTCACTCGCCGACAAATGCCCGAAATCGGAGGCAAATCGGTGCTCGTTCACGCGAGTGACAATCACCAGTGTGAATTATCAAAGACGCAATCTGAGGGAATCACCGACATATCTGGAGCTGTCGGCGATTCACAATCACGCTGTGTGCAATGATTTCTGACTGAAAACTACATCGGCGATGACCTACAGTCAATTAGAGACCAAGATACAGGGCAGAGGGAAGTTTGGGGAGGAGTTATAGACCAGAATATCAGTATTTTAATAGATATATGAACAATTATGTAATGACTGTATCATTTATAACAGTATTATCACCAGAGAATAATACAAAATATAAACTTTTCATTAACACCAATGTTCGGCGAATAAGACAAGCTCTCATTCAAGCTTAAACAACAGGTATTTTGCATGCGCAGTAATCATAATCACTAAAATAAAAGTTATAAGGCCAATATTGAGTTATCATGGTTTCGATAAACACATAAAATATATATATATATATACGGCCTAACACATACAGTGGATACATTTTCACTACTTATACGTTTTTGTTTTGTTGTGAAGACAGAGCTGTCGGCAATTCTTCCTATTGTGAAGTCATGCAATGTGAAACCCCTGGTCGCTGATCCATCGTGCAATGTGAACACAGCAGCAACTGAATGCTACCCCAGATAGTCAGTCACGCAGTGTGAAAACAACGGCGATCCGACGAGTTTGAAAATCATGCAGTGTGAACTCGGCATTAGACTCATGCTCATGCAAACAAGTGCGAGCACAACCACGGATGATTCATTTTCCACTTAAGTCGAGTCTGGGGTGTGCAATGCAGCATCGTCTGCGATAATATGGTGAGTGTTGTTGTAATTATGTGCGATCGGACATTATCAAGTAATGACGAGTTCACACTGCACGATTTTCAAACTCGTCGGATCGCCGTTGTTTTCACATCGGTGACAGGGGGTTTCACATTGCATGACTTCACAATAGGAAGAATCGCCAACAGCTCTGTCTGGTGCAGGGTTGCCAGGTTTTCGCTACAAAACCCTCCCAATTACTACTCAAAACTAGCCTGAAAATAGCCCAATTGCTTTCGAGGGGGTCCCCCAGTAAAAAAATTGCATTTTGGGGGGGGGTAAAATACAGTACAGGGGGCGGGGTCGCTTCAACCTGCAGACATAAAAAACAACCGGCGGGAATCGTGGATTTGGCAACACTGGTCCGCAAACTACGTTTAATTTAACTCCTCCCCGAACTTCCCACTGCCCTGTATCTTGGTTTCTCATTGGCTTTAGGTCATCGCCGATGTGTTTTTCAGTCAGAACTCATTTCACACAGCGTGATTGTGAATCGCCGACAGCTCCAGATATTTAGCATGCCAAATATTTCACGGGCGTCGGCGAGGTGCCGGCGATTCCCTCAGATCGCGTCTTTGATAATTCACACTGCGTGATTGTCACTCACGTGAACGAGCACCGGTTTGCCTCCGATTTCGGGCATTTGTCAGCGATTTTGTAAAACCTGTCGGCGAGTGAAAAATCGGGGCTAAAATCGTGCAGTGTGAACTCGGCATAAGCTATATCACCAAATCACACACAGAGTGCACGCACATTGATTTAGTCTATTAAAACTCAAAATTCCAGGCTTTCTAAATTGTAGACGGCAAAAATGCTTCTGTATGCTTTTTATATTTATATAATTTAATATAGTTAACTTAATCTATATCACACAAAGAGTACCATTTTTCTACAGATATCAGCATTTTAGACATAATATTGCTTGTTTTTGCTCAATTTTGCTAACGAATATAGTTCCAAACAAAGATCACAGCACTGTTTTCCCCCTGAGCAAAGGAAGGTGTTTACTTATTGAATTAATCAGCTTTTTGAACGAATCGGTTGAATAAATGATTCAGTGATTCACTCATTAACACAGTCAAATGCTTTGTTTCTGAATGAATCAGTCGTTTGAATGAATCGGTTGAATCTCAATGACTCACTCATTAACAGTCACTTGCTGTCACCTACTAGAGGTTTTAATTTCGCATTTCGACTATTTTTTTTATGTTTTAAAATAACTTCAAATATCAGTATTCAACGTTTTATGTTAAAAACAAAACATTATTTATGCATCTGTAACTGCAGGATAAATGCATCCATGTCCCCTCTGAGATACATTAAACTGTGTGAATACATCTAAATTCTATTTTAGATGCAGATTCCAGAAATGTTTTCTTATGTTGGAATGAAAGACACTAAGT
>NW_015506005.1:748006-759352 GCF_001515645.1 Sinocyclocheilus grahami
CACAAACATTTGCTTGACCAGCCACAACATCAGCGTAACAGTTACTGCAAAATGATTTACCTCCAATTCTCTTTGCAGAACACCCAATCCCTGTTCCCTGCATCTCCCCCCTGCATAATCTGTTTTTCTTTTTCTCCTTGTAGCTGGAAATCAGCTCACAGACAATTTGCGGGCTATATATATATTTTTTTAATAATTCCAGTCTCACTCGAGAACTCCGGTCTGACGCACACGGGTTCTCGCGTTATTTCCTTATCACTTCTCGCGTGTGTTTTGTTGTGAAGACAGAGCTGTCGGCAATTCTTCCTATTGTGAAGTCATGCAATGTGAAACCCCCTGTCGCTGATCCATCGTGCAATGTGAACACAGCAGCAACTGAATGCTACCCCAGATAGTCAGTCACGCAGTGTGAAAACAACGGCGATCCGACGAGTTTGAAAATCATGCAGTGTGAACTCGGCATTAGACTCATGCTCATGCAAACAAGTGCGAGCACAACCACGGATGATTCATTTTCCACTTAAGTCGAGTCTGGGGTGTGCAATGCAGCATCGTCTGCGATAATATGGTGAGTGTTGTTGTAATTATGTGCGATCGGACATTATCAAGTAATGACGAGTTCACACTGCACGATTTTCAAACTCGTCGGATCGCCGTTGTTTTCACATCGGTGACAGGGGGTTTCACATTGCATGACTTCACAATAGGAAGAATCGCCAACAGCTCTGTCTGGTGCAGGGTTGCCAGGTTTTCGCTACAAAACCCTCCCAATTACTACTCAAAACTAGCCTGAAAATAGCCCAATTGCTTTCGAGGGGGTCCCCCAGTAAAAAAATTGCATTTTGGGGGGGGGTAAAATACAGTACAGGGGGCGGGGTCGCTTCAACCTGCAGACATAAAAAACAACCGGCGGGAATCGTGGATTTGGCAACACTGGTCCGCAAACTACGTTTAATTTAACTCCTCCCCGAACTTCCCACTGCCCTGTATCTTGGTTTCTCATTGGCTTTAGGTCATCGCCGATGTGTTTTTCAGTCAGAACTCATTTCACACAGCGTGATTGTGAATCGCCGACAGCTCCAGATATTTAGCATGCCAAATATTTCACGGGCGTCGGCGAGGTGCCGGCGATTCCCTCAGATCGCGTCTTTGATAATTCACACTGCGTGATTGTCACTCACGTGAACGAGCACCGGTTTGCCTCCGATTTCGGGCATTTGTCAGCGATTTTGTAAAACCTGTCGGCGAGTGAAAAATCGGGGCTAAAATCGTGCAGTGTGAACTCGGCATAAGCTATATCACCAAATCACACACAGAGTGCACGCACATTGATTTAGTCTATTAAAACTCAAAATTCCAGGCTTTCTAAATTGTAGACGGCAAAAATGCTTCTGTATGCTTTTTATATTTATATAATTTAATATAGTTAACTTAATCTATATCACACAAAGAGTACCATTTTTCTACAGATATCAGCATTTTAGACATAATATTGCTTGTTTTTGCTCAATTTTGCTAACGAATATAGTTCCAAACAAAGATCACAGCACTGTTTTCCCCCTGAGCAAAGGAAGGTGTTTACTTATTGAATTAATCAGCTTTTTGAACGAATCGGTTGAATAAATGATTCAGTGATTCACTCATTAACACAGTCAAATGCTTTGTTTCTGAATGAATCAGTCGTTTGAATGAATCGGTTGAATCTCAATGACTCACTCATTAACAGTCACTTGCTGTCACCTACTAGAGGTTTTAATTTCGCATTTCGACTATTTTTTTTATGTTTTAAAATAATTTCAAATATCAGTATTCAACGTTTTATGTTAAAAACAAAACATTATTTATGCATCTGTAACTGCAGGATAAATGCATCCATGTCCCCTCTGAGATACATTAAACTGTGTGAATACATCTAAATTCTATTTTAGATGCAGATTCCAGAAATGTTTTCTTATGTTGGAATGAAAGACACTAAGTTCCGGATGAAGTGCTTCTTATTCTTACCCAAAAATACAAAATGGAAGAAAGAGTTAAAACTGAACACAATATTGCTACTCAAGCTGGGCATGAACATTTTATATATATTATTTATTTCCACGGCTTCTTTTCCATTTTCCATTTTCTTGTACTTTTACTTTCAATACTTAAATACGTTTAAGATTTATAAAATACTTTTCGTACATAAGTACAATAAACATCACATACTTTAAGACTTTTACTCATGTAATTTTCTAAACAGTGACTTCAACTTCTACCAAAATCATTTTCTGGTACAATATCTGTACTTTTACTTGAGTATGGCTTTCAGGTACTTGATACACCACTGCCATTCAGTTGCTGGTCCCCATTGACTTCCATAGTACTGTGGAATTCAATGGCTACCAGCAGGGGGGGGGGGGGGGGGTCAATTTTATAGATAAATCTATCATTGATAATGGCCTTCAGTCATAAAAAAAGATGCCATTAAACAAATATTAAAAAATATATGTCTTTATGTTTTTTTTACATTAATTTAAAGATTTAATGTGAAATTATTGCAATATAAAAGCATATTTAAAAACTTTAGTGTTAGCTGGGATTAATCACGATTAATTTCAGAAAAATGTGCGATTAATTAGTTATTTTTTTTAATCGATTGACAGCACTATGAAATCTGAACACACTACATTTGTCTTGTTGTCATTGTCATGTGACCCACCAGCATAATTTGCATCACTTCCCTGTCTTTCGCATATATATATATATATATATACAGTGGGGCAAAAAAGTATTTAGTCAGTATATTTTTTTCTCCCACTCTATATATATATATATATATATATATATATATATATATATATATATATATATATATACTGTAGATAGATAGATATAGACATATTTGAAATTCAGCCCATCTTTATGGGTGAATCACTGAATCATTCACTGAAACAAATCTCGGTTTTTATAAGTAAATCATTGATAACTGAATTGCTCAAAAACACTGATTCAGGAACAAATTTAGGAACACTTCTGCTGTGAGTTACAGTCTTTGGCTTTATTTGGAACTATTTCTGCTTACGATGGAAAAAGTGACTGGAAATATTGTGTCTTAAATATAAGTTACTCCGTATTAACTTCTTGTTTATTGAACTCTTGTATAAAAGCAAGATTACAATTACAATCTTGCTGTTTGTCTGAATAAAAGCATTCTTGTTTGAAACTGCTTAATGAACACGTGAGGGGTATTCTACAAACATTCAATTACCTTTTGTCAAGTCAGTGTGTAACTAAGATCAGACTCAACAAAAAGAGATCAACAAAAGCCACTGGCACACAGGAATGGTATTGCACACTTCGGCCATGTCACACCAACAGTCACACCATGCTTTCTTTATATGTGACTCTATCAGCACATAAGTATCTCTGGCCCAGTTCCTTCTTGCCCTAAGACTTGATAACTTTAATAGAGCCTCTGTGAATTGTCATAAAGCACAAATTCAAATGTAAACACAGCTCATTGTGAGTGGAAAAGAGAGCAAAAAATGATTTGTCACGATGCCCTGTGGTCGTGCCCAAGTTGTTTGTGGTAATGCCTGACTAGCTAACAAAATAGCAATGGTGCCGTGAGGTTGATGTATCACAGAATATGGGATATTGCATACATATTATTGTATTCCATAGCTCTGAAGAAGTGATTGACCTGTATTTGGATGACTAGACTGTATAAAAGACCCCAAAAATGAGACAGTGGTTTTCTTTGGCTTTGAAAATTTGAAAGTCTTCCCAGAAATAGTTTGACGAATTGAATTAGTATTTTCTTGTTATTCTCTCTCTCCATTTTAAGTATTAATAGTATAAAGACCCAAAGAAAGGAGGTTTGGGGGAGGGTTTATGTTCCACTTGAAATGAATCTGATGTAATGTGCTTGGAATTTGGTTAAGGCTATATTAAAGCTTTGTGTTACTGTGTGGAAGAAAAAGAACAGTTGGAATTGGAACGCATATCTGTATGTGTTGCATGCACCAGAAGTTTAAACAATATTCATTACAGTAGTGCTCTGGACAATAATCTATATTTTACAAAAGAGGCAAATAAGATTAATTTTTTTTCTGAACAACGCAAAGCATATAAAATAATATACACATAAGAAACCATAATAATCTACTAAAAAAGTTTAGAGATTTCAATAGACAATGAAGTGAAATGAAAATTATGCAACCATTATAGTTGTTCCAAATAAGTATGACTTTCTTTTTTCCGAGGAACACAAAATAATATATATTTTTAATGAATTAGGAATGAAGACTTTGCAAATACACATTGACAGATATCTCCAAAACATATACATGACTACATAACATTGAGAAGAATCTCCTCTAGAGGGGAAAAATATATATTTTTCACCAATTGTAATGTACTTTTGATTACATTTCTGTATCTACTTATTACTTTCCCTCTCTTAGGTAAATTTTTAATTCACACTCTGTAGATCTCTGGAGATTTGCGTCATCACTAACTCACATGTAAAACAAGTTCCAACAACCGCAGCAGCACTGAGTCCCTGAACATCAGAATCTGAGCTCATTTGGTGCCAAGAATATTTACGTTTTTTATGGCCATTAGATCACTGTCAGATATATGAGAAAATGAATTCTAAACACTTCTCAAATTTCTGAAAAAAAAACAAGAAATGTGCAAGATAGATGATAAAGTGCCGCATGTATTTTACAGTAATAACAGTGGAGATGAAGGATGAAGCAGGTGTCTCAGCTCAGTGGTGGTTGGCAGGACTATTTGATGCTGATGCAGGCAGTCTAGCTGTCTTGCTGAGTAATGTATGAAATAGAGGGAAACCTTGTTAGGCACAGACAGTGAAGAACACCAAAAACAGGGAGCAAGAGATGGCAAAAGAGAAAAGGTTTAGAGTGACTGACATTTCCAGGCAGATCTTTTCTCACCAAAGTGATTTACAATAATGCAAGGTCGGCAGGCAGTAAATACAGAACTGTTTATAGCTCTCTGTCCGTAGTCAGTATCCACTGGCAGCAGCGTAGACAACGACCACTCAGGCTCCGTGACCTTGGTTTTGAATCTTTAAGAGAGGGCGTCATTCTCCCCCTTTCCACTGTGGCAAGAGAACAAGATGATTGGGTCTTTATCACAGCAGTAAGACATAATCAGGAAATCTCATTTCAGCTTCATTATCATTTATCACAATACAACTTTGGCATTAATGAAGTCCCTGAATATGCAGATTAAATCCCACCCTTTATATCCAAACTGATATGGTTTTCATTAAAGGGACAGTTCACTCAATAATGAAAATTCTGTTATCATTTACTCACACTCATGTCGTTCCAAACCTCTATGACTTTTACAATAGGGTAAAACTACTCCTTTAATAGTTTCAGGCACTGATCATATCAACTGGATACACACAACAATATGCAATATGACAAGTTGCCTACTACTGCTGTTTTATATATACATATAAAAGATGCACAGTAAATTAGTTTCAGACTTGGAATCAGATTCAGACAGAATAACTCGCATCGGTTGGTCTGTGTGTTTGTGTCCCCTCTCTCCTCCCTCCTCCCTCTGGCCTCCATGTGACAAGAGAAACGGTTCTGCCCAATACGATTCGCATGGATCGAGTTACTGGCTCTCTCGCATTGCGAGGCTGCTACTCAGTTCACTCACTCAACTGTCTCTGCCGGGCGGGTGGCGCACTCCGCTTCTCACATCCATTCAGCTCGATTCCGCATCGTTGTCCGAAGATGACCGTGACTATTGCGGGGCCATCCACGAGCCTAACCTCCACCAACCGCGGAGAGTAGAACCGGAGCCGAGGAGAGAGAGAGTGAGAGAGTGAGAGAGAGAGTAACCCACCTCTCTCTTGTCTCTCCCCATCATCTGCCTCAATCCTCTTGGTAAACCGACAGCTGAAGACGCAACGATTTCTGCTGAAATCTAGCTCTCAAAAAACACTCTCACACACGTCTCGTCGGGATATTGTGGAAGTAATTTCACAGAAGGATATTCACTGAGGATGGATAATATAAACGTGGAGTCGGTGGAGAAGGAGTGCGGCGCGCTTGGTGGATTATTCCAGGCGATTGTCAATGATATGAAGGTGAGAGGTTTGACACGATCGCTACACATGTAACACATGTAGCCGTACATTCTTCACGAGCGTGACCAGCATGCAGATGGTGAAGCTCTCAAACCTCTTATCACTAAAGTGGCTTTGAGCAAATAACCATAATGCAATAGCTATACAATCGCCTATTCATGGTTGACCTAAATGACAGGGGGAGCGCTATATGACATTCACTATCCTCCCTGATTATGATAGATAGATAGATAGATAGATGCATGCATACCTACATACGTACATAGAGGCCTATTAGGTTATAGGCTACATTAGATTATGAAGGCAACTCGATACGGTTCGCCCTAATGCCGGTGCGGCTGAATACACTGTATCCACACGAGAATGTTGTGCATGGAAATGGAGGGGGTTTCACACACACAATGGGAAACAGACTGAGCTGCTGCTGATTAAGCAGATGCGGCCGCGCGCCGTTCAGTGTCACACACCGTGAGATTTGTTGCAGCGTTCCGTCATATCATTGGGTCTATGAGCGTAGAAGAGCGGCCGCGCTCGCATGAAAACACCGTATTGATCTTCTGTCGGGTTTAATATTTTAACCACATGGTGAAAAGGACGCACATTCGTTTTGAGTGTTGACCGGGTTTCGGGACTCGTTTCCATGCATTACTGACGCTCTGGCAATAACATTCAGCCAGCGAAATCCAATAGCGTCCAGATATCTTGTCTCTCTTGAGAAGCCCTGAAGCTGTGTGTTACTATCACGGTCTTTTTACTGTATTGACAAAAAGACGTGATTTTCTTAAGGTCTAACAGCTCTGAGCAGCTCTGCATCTGTTCTCTCTGCTCTGCTTACAAAGATATTCTCTTCTCATTCAATATTTAACTCTTGCTTCTCCAGCACACTCGTGGTCCAATTTGCTTCCATGCTGTTACTGTAAATGGGGATTGCGAAATATGGATCATGACATGCATGAGATAGATAGATAGATAGATAGATAGATAGATAGATGCATGCATACCTACATACGTACATAGAGGCCTATTAGGTTATAGGCTACATTAGATTATGAAGGCAACTCGATACGGTTCGCCCTAATGCCGGTGCGGCTGAATACACTGTATCCACACGAGAATGTTGTGCATGGAAATGGAGGGGGTTTCACACACACAATGGGAAACAGACTGAGCTGCTGCTGATTAAGCAGATGCGGCCGCGCGCCGTTCAGTGTCACACACCGTGAGATTTGTTGCAGCGTTCCGTCATATCATTGGGTCTATGAGCGTAGAAGAGCGGCCGCGCTCGCATGAAAACACCGTATTGATCTTCTGTCGGGTTTAATATTTTAACCACATGGTGAAAAGGACGCACATTCGTTTTGAGTGTTGACCGGGTTTCGGGACTCGTTTCCATGCATTACTGACGCTCTGGCAATAACATTCAGCCAGCGAAATCCAATAGCGTCCAGATATCTTGTCTCTCTTGAGAAGCCCTGAAGCTGTGTGTTACTATCACGGTCTTTTTACTGTATTGACAAAAAGACGTGATTTTCTTAAGGTCTAACAGCTCTGAGCAGCATCTGCATCTGTTCTCTCTGCTCTGCTTACAAAGATATTCTCTTCTCATTCAATATTTAACTCTTGCTTCTCCAGCACACTCGTGGTCCAATTTGCTTCCATGCTGTTACTGTAAATGGGGATTGCGAAATATGGGTCATGACATGCATGTCTGTTGAATGATATTGAGCAGACAGTGGCATTGGCACATGGTGTCTGGCGCAGTTCAGTCATGAATGAGATGCACTGTCTGAGAGACCTAGATCCAGGCTTCAGCTTTAAGATGTGGGTTGATTCAGGTGCTGCGCTGTTCTTGGTCTCGCTCAAGCTCACTCTGTGCAGACATTCGGGTTGCCCTCGCCATCCTCTGATGTTGCTGTACTGAGATGGGAAAAGCAGGAACACAGCTGAGGACTGTAAAGAGAGTTAAGTTCAACAATTTTATGATGATTACGCAAAGAAAGTGCTGGCAATTCATTCAGTAAAGAATCTAAAAATGAAGTTACTGTTCAAGAGCCAAGATTTTAAAATCTACCACTGTCTTCTCTCTGCTTCTGCCTTTGCATGTCTTTGTTTGTGGGATGTGGGTAGCCTGTGGGTATTGCCAGCTCACTTGTCATATGTGTCTCATCACCAGAATGTCAGTTGGATCTTCTTTGTTCCTTCTCTGAGATCCCAACAGTACTGGAATAAACAAGGAGCCCAAATTTCTCAACAGAATCAATAAAGTATAGATTCAGCTTACTGTTCTTCTAGCGCTCTTCATCACTCAGCAGATCTGAAGAATGCTGTTTGGAAACTAGCCTGTTGGAAAAAAACATTGAACTGTATGTGAATGATTACTTGTTTCTTGCCAAATAGGAACAGGAAGGAATAATATGCCATATATGACTCTGTTTAACTCCACAGGGGAATGTGAACATCATTTAGATTTTTAAATCAACGTATGTTTGCTATATGTGTGTTTTTGTGTCTGGGTCTTAGGAGGGCATTGTTGTAAAAGGGTTGTTATGAGTATGGCTCTGGACCATGGAGGGGGGAGGATGATCGGATTTGAAGGGAGGGGGAAGGAGAAGTGAGATGGAAATGACTGAGGAGTGGGGCGGGCTGTCATATTTAGGCCCACATTCTTACCCTCATTCTTTAGGTGAAAGGGCCCTAAGCAAGCGAGAAAGGGACACCAGCGTTAGACATGATGATGACACAAGCACACAGTTGTCTGTTTGCCAACTGGACCTGTTGTATATCACTGCTGTTTACATTCGCATGCCTCACACTGAGTTGTGCATACCAGCCTGTATAGAGCAGAGACGCTCATATAGACTCACACACTCGGTCTAGATCTCATTCTGCCTCGCTACTGAATCTGAGCTCTGCCTTTAGTAATCCTTTGAATGTTTGTCTGGAGATAGAACTGGGATCATGGCAGTAGCGAAACGAGATTTTTGAGCCTTGGCCCTCTCCCCCTACCCTCGTCGGGGTGGAAAACAGACCACCAGCCTAGTTTACAGAGTCTAATTCTAAAAGTCATCTTTGACAATTCCACCTTTGAAACTAGAGGCTATTCCAGCCTTAATGCGGTCATATACCGGACGAGAAGTGCAGTGCTGCGTCACACCATGTCTTTAATATTTGAATACATTGTTTTCTACACCACCGGGCTCCGTGCTTTGACCGCACTTTCTCATTCTGTTTGCTCTGTTCTTTTTTTAATCACCGAATTTCAAACTCATTGACACTACTTGCTCATTCTTGAAGTGAATGTTAGACTGTTTGGAGAGTAGATTAAAGGTTTTGGACTGCCATCTCGAACTGAACGTGACTCGTCCGGTGTGCTATAAGTTGCCCTAGAGTCACGCAATGCACAGTGGCGGCACTGCGCTTCTCGTCCAGTGTGCGACCCGCCTTTCAGAAATGCAACAAGAAAACAGCACAGCAAGAGTGACTGATCAAGTGAAAATCCTCATTACAAATGCATCATCACACAATCGGTCTGTGCACAAAATCAACATGTTAAATGTAAGCCAACACATCATGACAGCACTCACAGCAAAACAACTTAGCAACAGACACTTCATTACAAACAAGCAGTGTTTATATTAAATAATATTATTATTGGCACAGCGGCCCAGTAAATGTCCTCATTTACGTGATTTACGACTTCCATCGTGACATGAATAATAGCTAGTTTATCAGCGTATATATATTTTTTCGATAGAGATCCCACAGCGGGCGGAACTGGTCATAAAGTTAGTGATAACAAGGCCCGCCCATTTAGAGGAAAGATATGATTGGTCATTTTTTCCTGTCACTTAAAATTACGCTCCCATTGATTTACTATTGCTTGGCCCTCTGTAATTTCATAGCTGGACAACCAATCAGTTAATTTAGTTAATTTAACGCATTCACTGAATAGGCAGATTTGAAGAGTTTATTTCCACATAAATTGTATTTATTTTATTTAGATGATGATTGTGAAATTATGAATTGCTTAAGTAAAATAGGAAATTATGACTTTATATTAAAAATAATATTTAAAAGTTTGTCATTTAAAAAAATATTTTAAAATGGTAAATATTGTTTTTACAATAGTTTAGGCCCTCTCTGAGGGCCTAGAGGGCTCTGACGGTTCCCCACTGGATCATGGTATATAACAGTATTTCTTTGGCTTTGAGTGCTTTTGTGTTCCAAGGGTTGATTTTTATTAAAATTACATTGTAAGTAAGTGAGTAAGTAAGTAAATACAAAAAGATTTGATTTCAACCTTGTCTTTTAGTTATATTAATATCACATAAAAAAATCTTGACTCTGGCTTGACTGATCTAAAATATGAAAATCCTTCATAAAAAAATATGAATCATCATTTTGTATTATTGTCAGCAAAGGAAAGACCTAAAATGAATTATGACATATGATCTGTGCTTAAAAATATAAAGTTCTAAATATAAAGGTAAATGTTATACAGATCATACGTTGGGCCTTATTTCCAATCAAGCTATTATTCTGTCAGTATGAGAAAGTGTGAGAATTTTATGTATATATAATTTAATTTAAATATAAATTAATGTGTAATGTGTAATATATAATTTAATACAAATATAAATTAATGTGTGTATTTAAGATGCATAAAATGTTTGCTAGGAAATTAACTGATATTTTAATGTTAATGTTTAAAATGTCATTTCCACCACTGTCATTTCTACCACAGAAAACACAATATCATTTGAGATGTGGCAGAAATGGCAGTGCAGTGTGAATTTTCATTATTTACTTTCAAAAATAAAATAATCAGTGCTCCTGGGATGCATGTACAGTGGGTACGGAAAGTATTCAGACCCCCTTAAATTTTTCACTCTTTGTTATATTGCAGCCATTTGCTAAAATCAAGTTATTTTTTTTCCTCATTAATGTACACACAGCACCCCATATTGACAGAAAAACACAGAATTGTTGACATTTTTGCAGATTTATTAAAAAAGAAAAACTGAAATATCACATGGTCCTAAGTATTCAGACCCTTTGCTCAGTATTTAGTAGAAGCACCCTTTTGATCTAATACAGCCATGAGTCTTTTTGGGAAAGACCCAACAAGTTTTTCACACCTGGATTTGGGAATCCTCTGCCATTCCTCCTTGCAGAGCCTCTCCAGTTCTGGCAGGTTGGATGGTAAACGTTGGTGGACAGCAATTTTTAGG
>NW_015506005.1:759484-765770 GCF_001515645.1 Sinocyclocheilus grahami
TTTATACACTTTTTAATGTTATATTTTGGAATATTAGCGTTGTTTAAATTTTTTTTGCCTTTATTAAAGGGGTCATATGATGCTGCTAAAAAGAACATAATTTTGTGTATTTGGTGTAATGAAATGTGCTTCAAAAAACACATTATTTTCCTCATACTGTACATTATTGTTTCTCCTCTATGCCCCACCTTTCTGAAACGCGTCAATTTTTACAAAGCTCATTGGTCTGAAAAGCAAGGTGTGCTCTGATTGGCCAGCCATCCAGTGTGTTGTGATTGGCCGAATACCTCAAGCGTTTGACGTAAATGTTACGCCCCTTACCATTTTGTGATGCCCTGTCCGGCCAGAGCGTAACATAAAACCATGTCTGCATTTGTGATCGGAGAAATGACAAACAACAAGTGTTACTCTACACTGTCCAAAAAACTCGCGTTTGAATCGTCAGTGGTAAATTCTTTAAAAATAAAAAAAATTACTTACAGTCTGTGAGTCAGAACAACCAGCATTGTAGTCTACTCTACCAGGATCAGGAAACAGTCCTCCATAAAATGCGCTGGACACATCTGAATATGTGGGTTAAACTGTTCTGGAACAGTGTTGTAAATACAACTTAACCACTGATTTCTAGTCGTGTCCTCTTTTGGAAGGCCAAACAACGTAGTTTCGCTTTCACAACGAAAAAGCATAACACACCGCGGCCTTGAGTGAGCGGAGGCCGGAGGCCTAGAGTGAGCCGCGGCATAGAGTACGCGGAGGCCAGCTTGAGTGAGCAGAGGCGGGCGGGCTTGAGAATAGCGCGGCCGGCAGATTCGACGAAGGAGCGCCCGGCGGGCTTGCGGCAATCACATGTGACGACCCCGGGCTGGACTCCACTTCGTCCATGGTGAAAGCCGATCCGGCGATCCACAGTGTGAAGTTGATGTATTTCCTCAGCGACCAGCTCGGATCAGCTCCAGGTATGATGAAGCGGATATCGTCCTCTTTTGGAAGGCCAACCAAAGTAGTTTCGCTTTCACAACAAAACGACATGGTGGCGGCGGCGGTAACAACAATACTACAGCGAGAATAAAAGTTAAGCCTTCTTTCTTTGCGTGAACATTTGGGCGGCGTTATGCAAATCTTCCTACATCGTGACATAGACATAGCTTTGGATTTGAGACTTTAGTCTTTGCAACTTTACAGATCTTCTTTATGCACCAAGAGCTTGTAACACTCCAAAGAGAAAGGAAACATTGAAATCGCATCATATGACCCCTTTAAGACAATACATCATGACATCGCTCACAGCAATTAGCGCCAGACACTTCAAGACAAACCAGCAGTGTTTATAATAAATATAATTGGCCCCTGCGGCCTAGTAAATGTCCTCACTTACATTATTTGCTGCTTCCATCGTGACATGAATAATAGCTAGTTTATCAGCGTATATATATTTTTTCGATAGAGATCCCACAGCGGGCGGAACTGGTCATAAAGTTAGTGATAACAAGGCCCGCCCATTTAGAGGAAAGATATGATTGGTCATTTTTTCCTGTCACTTAAAATTACGCTCCCATTGATTTACTATTGCTTGGCCCTCTGTAATTTCATAGCTGGACAACCAATCAGTTAATTTAGTTAATTTAACGCATTCACTGAATAGGCAGATTTGAAGAGTTTATTTCCACATAAATTTTATTTATTTTATTTAGATGATGATTGTGAAATTATGAATTGCTTAAGTAAAATAGGAAATTATGACTTTTTATTAAAAATAATATTTAAAAGTTTGTCATTTAAAAAAATATTTTAAAATGGTAAATATTGTTTTTACAATAGTTTAGGCCCTCTCTGAGGGCCTAGAGGGCTCTGACGGTTCCCCACTGGATCATGGTATATAACAGTATTTCTTTGGCTTTGAGTGCTTTTGTGTTCCAAGGGTTGATTTTTATTAAAATTACATTGTAAGTAAGTGAGTAAGTAAGTAAATACAAAAAGATTTGATTTCAACCTTGTCTTTTAGTTATATTAATATCACATAAAAACTGTTCAAGAGCCAAGATTTTAAAATCTACCACTGTCTTCTCTCTGCTTCTGCCTTTGCATGTCTTTGTTTGTGGGATGTGGGTAGCCTGTGGGTATTGCCAGCTCACTTGTCATATGTGTCTCATCACCAGAATGTCAGTTGGATCTTCTTTGTTCCTTCTCTGAGATCCCAACAGTACTGGAATAAACAAGGAGCCCAAATTTCTCAACAGAATCAATAAAGTATAGATTCAGCTTACTGTTCTTCTAGCGCTCTTCATCACTCAGCAGATCTGAAGAATGCTGTTTGGAAACTAGCCTGTTGGAAAAAAACATTGAACTGTATGTGAATGATTACTTGTTTCTTGCCAAATAGGAACAGGAAGGAATAATATGCCATATATGACTCTGTTTAACTCCACAGGGGAATGTGAACATCAATTCGATTTCAAAATAAATGTCGGTATGATTTTGATACAGAACTGTACTGTACGTGTATTTTTGTGTCCCGCTCTTGGGAGGGCATTGCTGTAAAAGGGTTGTTATGAGTATGGCTCTGGATCATGGGGGGAGGATGATCGGATTTGAAGGGAGGGGGAAGGAGAAGTGAGATGGAAATGACTGAGGAGTGGGGCGGGCTGTCATATTTAGGCCCACATTCTTACCCTCATTCTTTAGGTGAAAGGGCCCTAAGCAAGCGAGAAAGGGACACCAGCGTTAGACATGATGATGACACAAGCACACAGTTGTCTGTTTGCCAACTGGACCTGTTGTATATCACTGCTGTTTACATTCGCATGCCTCACACTGAGTTGTGCATACCAGCCTGTATAGAGCAGAGACGCTCATATAGACTCACACACTCGGTCTAGATCTCATTCTGCCTCGCTACTGAATCTGAGCTCTGCCTTTAGTAATCCTTTGAATGTTTGTCTGGAGATAGAACTGGGATCATGGCAGTAGCGAAACGAGATTTTTGAGCCTTGGCCCTCTCCCCCTACCCTCGTCGGGGTGGAAAACAGACCACCAGCCTAGTTTACAGAGTCTAATTCTAAAAGTCATCTTTGACAATTCCACCTTTGAAACTAGAGGCTATTCCAGCCTTAATGCGGTCACATACCGGACGAGAAGTGCAGTGCTGCGTCACACCATGTCTTTAATATTTGAATACATTGTTTTCTACACCACCGGGCTCCGTGCTTTGACCGCACTTTCTCATTCTGTTTGCTCTGTTCTTTTTTTAATCACCGAATTTCAAACTCATTGACACTACTTGCTCATTCTTGAAGTGAATGTTAGACTGTTTGGAGAGTAGATTAAAGGTTTTGGACTGCCATCTCGAACTGAACGTGACTCGTCCGGTGTGCTATAAGTTGCCCTAGAGTCACGCAATGCACAGTGGCGGCACTGCGCTTCTCGTCCAGTGTGCGACCCGCCTTTCAGAAATGCAACAAGAAAACAGCACAGCAAGAGTGACTGATCAAGTGAAAATCCTCATTACAAATGCATCATCACACAATCGGTCTGTGCACAAAATCAACATGTTAAATGTAAGCCAACACATCATGACAGCACTCACAGCAAAACAACTTAGCAACAGACACTTCATTACAAACAAGCAGTGTTTATATTAAATAATATTATTATTGGCACAGCGGCCCAGTAAATGTCCTCATTTACGTGATTTACGACTTCCATCGTGACATGAATAATAGCTAGTTTATCAGCGTATATATATTTTTTCGATAGAGATCCCACAGCGGGCGGAACTGGTCATAAAGTTAGTGATAACAAGGCCCGCCCATTTAGAGGAAAGATATGATTGGTCATTTTTTCCTGTCACTTAAAATTACGCTCCCATTGATTTACTATTGCTTGGCCCTCTGTAATTTCATAGCTGGACAACCAATCAGTTAATTTAGTTAATTTAACGCATTCACTGAATAGGCAGATTTGAAGAGTTTATTTCCACATAAATTTTATTTATTTTATTTAGATGATGATTGTGAAATTATGAATTGCTTAAGTAAAATAGGAAATTATGACTTTTTATTAAAAATAATATTTAAAAGTTTGTCATTTAAAAAAATATTTTAAAATGGTAAATATTGTTTTTACAATAGTTTAGGCCCTCTCTGAGGGCCTAGAGGGCTCTGACGGTTCCCCACTGGATCATGGTATATAACAGTGTTTCTTTGGCTTTGAGTGCTTTTGTGTTCCAAGGGTTGATTTTTATTAAAATTACATTGTAAGTAAGTGAGTAAGTAAGTAAATGCAAAAAGATTTGATTTCAACCTTGTCTTTTAGTTATATTAATATCACATAAAAAAATCTTGACTCTGGCTTGACTGATCTAAAATATGAAAATCCTTCATAAAAAAATATGAATCATCATTTTGTATTATTGTCAGCAAAGGAAAGACCTAAAATGAATTATGACATATGATCTGTGCTTAAAAATATAAAGTTCTAAATATAAAGGTAAATGTTATACAGATCATACGTTGGGCCTTATTTCCAATCAAGCTATTATTCTGTCAGTATGAGAAAGTGTGAGAATTTTATGTATATATAATTTAATTTAAATATAAATTAATGTGTAATGTGTAATATATAATTTAATACAAATATAAATTAATGTGTGTATTTAAGATGCATAAAATGTTTGCTAGGAAATTAACTGATATTTTAATGTTAATGTTTAAAATGTCATTTCCACCACTGTCATTTCTACCACAGAAAACACAATATCATTTGAGATGTGGCAGAAATGGCAGTGCAGTGTGAATTTTCATTATTTACTTTCAAAAATAAAATAATCAGTGCTCCTGGGATGCATGTACAGTGGGTACGGAAAGTATTCAGACCCCCTTAAATTTTTCACTCTTTGTTATATTGCAGCCATTTGCTAAAATCAAGTTATTTTTTTTCCTCATTAATGTACACACAGCACCCCATATTGACAGAAAAACACAGAATTGTTGACAGAAAATTTTAAGGGGGTCTGAATACTTTCCATACCCACTGTATATCTACTGTTGGACATTATTAGTGGACAAATAACAAACTAGAAAGTGTCCACACAGCTGGAAGTGACCATAATCGAAGAAACAGCTGTAATGTTGCTTAATGGTTATCAAATTTAGGTTAACCAAAATCATTTTCTTGTCCTGTCCTATGGCTTAAACACACCAAATACACTAACGATAACTATAATTATAAAGTTTTAATAATTGTTCTAATTCTTTGAGAATAGGGAAGTCCAAAATCCACATCACAACTATAACAGTAACAATATGGAGAAACGTCTCCAGATTACGTATGTAACCATGGTTCTCCGAACGAGATGCTGCGTCCGAAGACACTACGGGAACGCCCCCAGCATGACCGTGCTCTGAATCACATGTGTAATCAGTCCAATGGAGGGGACGAGATGTCATAGGCGGGTGACGTAGCGACCAGGAAGCTATAAAGGCACATGAGGTGGAACCGGCTTCAGCTTCAAGGAATGATGCAAGCGCTCGCAGGGATGCCGGAAGTATGGCTCTGAGACGCAGCGTCTCGTTCCCTTCGGGGAAGCATGGTTACATACGTAACCTGGAGACGTTCCCCTTCAGGAACTCGAGCTGCGTCCGAAGACACTACGGTAACGAGAATGCCCACGTCGCCAGACTTGCAAATCCCTGTCTAGTGTGGAAGAGTACAGCTAAGACAAGAGAACAGAAGAGCCAGGAGTGGCTCGCATATCAAGGCCATAGAACCTGACGAAAGTGAGGGGTGTGGACCATCCTGCTGCGTTGCAGATGTCCTGCATAGATACACCTGCTAGGAAGGCCTTGGAGGCCGCCATACTTCGAGTCGAGTGAGCCTTGACTCCCAGTGGTGAGGGGAGATCAGAGGACTCATAGGCAGTAGTAATGGCATCAACTATCCACTATCAACTAGCTTCATAGCAGGCAGACCTCGCTTTGGGGGACCATAGCATACAAACTGTTGGTCTGCCCTCCTCCACAGGGCAGCTCTGTAGATGTATGTGTCTGTGGATGCAATTAAGTTTCTGCTGGTCTGGCTCCCTGAAGGGAGGAGGACAAAAGGCCTGCAGCACGATAGGCTGTGGTATAACCGAGGGAACCTTCAGGACATACCCCGCTCGAGGGTAGAGAAACACTTTGGCCATGCCGGGTGCAAAGTCTAAATAGGAAGGGGCCACTGAGAGGGCCTGAAGATCCCCAATTCTCTTTAGAGAAGTAATAGCTAGAAGAAAAGTAGTCTTAATTGTCAG